>NW_021136861.1:0-212700 GCF_004193835.3 Ostrinia furnacalis | reverse complement strand
GAACAATGTATGGAGAACGAACATTGTCCTTTCGTCTTAGTGACTACCTACGTTCTAAAAGGAGGTGTATTCCACTGGAATTCCAGCGACAATTTAGTGTCCTTTGAATTTATTCTGTGCCTTTGATCACCCACGGATACGATGTCCCGGGTGAGCCAAGTGGACTCTAGTTAAATTATTATTTTAATGTCCTTTGATCATCTACAAACAAATCACACCTCCTCTGAATAGTCACATGTCCAATTGTTATACTACATATTTTGTTTTGTAACATTTTTGATATTTTCTAAATAAAGACCCTACCAAAAAATAAAAAAGTACATACAGAAAATAAAAACGAAGTAATTCTCATCCTATTTAACTAAAATCGCCCACGCGCCCATCCCATTTGTCCGCCGCTGAACCGTATCCTAATATTCATCTCAGTAGATGGCGGCACATAGTAAGAATTTGCAAGGAAGTTTGTAAAAAGTCACTAATTAACACTTTGATTTGCTCGTTTAAACACAGTGAATGATTCAAATAGGTACATACAGTGAATGGTTCAATTACATAAAACATCTTTATTTATTAAATTTTCAATATTATTTACGAACAGCGCTATTCATAGTACATGTAATATTTAGTTACTAATTTACTAATGATGTCGATAGATGGCGTTTGACAGCTTTGCCTTCATTAATATTTACGTACCTCAAAAATGTTTGTCAGGCGCAAGAAGATTTTAACCAATGACGATAGATGGCGCTTTTCCACATCTTATGAAAATCCCAAATATTTTACGGGACCCTATTTTTTTCCAAAATAAAATTTAGCCTATGTTACTCGTGAGTTATGTAGCTTTCGAATGGTGAAAGAATTTTAAAAATCGGTCCAGTAGTTTTTGAGCCTATCCATTACAACTAAACAAACAAACAAACAAACAAACAAAGTTTTCCTCTTTATAATATTAGTGTAGAAAAAAACAAATATTATGATTAACCAAAATTTCATCTGTTTTAATTTCACTATCTTCAATTTTCTTGCACAAAAGACACAACTCCTTCTCCAAACTGAAAAATATATTTTTTTCCAAAATTGTTTCAGTTAAGTGGTGAAAACTTTAAAAGAAATTAAGGGCCCTTGCCCACGGCGCCTTGACGCGTTTACGAAACGCGCGACAGCATCGCACTACAGAAAAGTGATGCCAACGCGCTACTGACGCGCTACAGCAGCGCGACTGCATCGCTACAAAAAGTCGCCGTGGACGAGGGCCTTAACATAATGATAGACACCAAACCCATTTAAGTATTTAAACAGTCTTCTAATGATAATGTATGTTTGTATTCGTTCGTTCGTTTCAGTCGAAATGTTTGTATTAGCATAATTTAAAAGGTATGTCTTATGTACATTTCGGTGTTTACATAAACATACGTTTATTACCATGTTTCTGTAATCATTAACAAACGAATCACTCTTCTTAATACTACACGGCTAAATCATACTATTCAGAATTGCGCATGAATTGGGTTAATGTGCACAAAAATTCAAATGTCTAAAGAAATGAAAAATGTTGATAGTACAACCTACACCGCATTTGATACTTTTTCTCCTTTATACCGGGTGTTAAAAATGTTCTGTTTTACAATACTCAGCCGCGACAGTAAAAATGTATTGTTCGAAATAATTGCGTCTTATGTGACCATTACTATGCTGTTCATTGTAATCTTTCATACGACTTTTATTATGTTGCTAATAATCTATTTCGAGAAACCAAATTTCTGGACATAGTCAAAATAATCAATCTCGCCAAAATTGTTGAATACCTCGTACATGTTGCTTACGTTTTTAAAAGTAGACATTTATGTATATACTACATTAAAATCTACGATCAAATAGACAACATAATCGGGCCATCACATAATAGTGTCATCAAAGCAGACATTTTTAAAATAACAGCTTGGGATGTCACTACTGGTGGTATTCTCTTACTTGGTCTGTTGACTTGCAACTTTCAATTTTTGGGAAACATTTACCTGTTCGTGCGAATCAGTATTGAGTATACAATGTTTACCATAAATACCTTGACATTAACAGACGCACGTGCAAACATTATTCATATTAAGTACAGACTAGGAACTATCAAGAACATGCTTGATGAAATTTATTCTCACACCAAAAATAAATCCATATACAATTCAAAAGAACAACTAAATAAAACCCTGTTGGTATCAAATAAACGTACTACAAATAAGAGCTTCAATATCATTTCTATTAGTAAGAGTTATTTGTTGCTGGTCAATCAAAACAATTTGATTAACGAAATATTTGGCATAAGGGTAAGTATGTAAACTCAGATTTTTCTATGAAAAAATCAAATAGATATTGAAATGATTCGTCTTATTTGCAGATTCTTGTGAATATTACGACACTTTTATGGAATATAATTAATGGAATTACTAGTGCAGTTCAAGTGTTTTATGATACAACAGTAAGTTATAAAAATGCATTTAAATGAATCTTGATCCTACAGCCTATCTGCTTATTTCCTGAATTAGTGCAAGTCTTCCATTACATAGGCCTCCCCCAACGATTTTCATAAAGACAAGTTGGTAGCGGCCTGCATCCAGCGCCTTCCTGCTACCTTTGTGAGGTCGTCGGTCGTCGGCCGGTCCTTGTGGAACGTCCTACGCTGCGCTTTCCGGTACGTGGTCTCCACTCCAGACCCAAGCTGCCCCACCGGCCTATGTCTGCCTATTGCCACTTCAGCTTGCTAATCCGTCGGGCTATGTCAACGACTTTGATTCGTTTACGGATCTCCTCATGTCTCTGATAATTAGAGGAGTTAGTCTGAACTGAGGGAAAGTTCCTGCTGAAAACCTGTGTGTGAATGACCTGATAATGAAAACTTTACGACGCAGACTCTCGCATTGGAATTTGATACTTTTTTGCATTGGAATCTTATATTTTCAGATACCGTCTGGTGTGAAGTTATTCATCAGTGTCGCATGTGCATTGTATTCAGTAAGAAATGGTGTATTAGTAACAAGTTTAGTTAAGTCTGCTGAAAATACGAATAAAGAGAGAGAAGATGTCATAAGCACTGTGGATCATATTCTCATTGAGAAAGATATCAGTAAGTACAGTACAAACATTAATCACATAAGCGAAACAATATAGCCTGTGACGGAGATATGAATGTCCAATCTAGGACAATAACTGACGGCTCCGTTTTGTTGGGCTCCGACCGGTTTTAGTGGGTAGGCCCACATAACCCACTGGTCGTCCCCGTCGGTCAGCATATGCGCAAAAAAGGCTGTAAATACTTCCTTAAAATGATTAAGGATCGACCTAAGCCAACTGATCTATTCCTCATTTTCAGGTCCATCATTGAGGAGCGATCTCTCCGAGTTCCGGAATCTGGTGCACTCCAGGCCCATCCAGTTCACAGCTGCGAAATTCTACAACCTGGACTATGGGCTACTTGTCTCAGTCACTTCTGTTTTGATCACGTATACTGTACTTCTGCATCAAAACTGGCCCAATGAGGTCATGGTATAAATAACTATTCGGCAGATTATCATCAAATATTCTGTTGAGAAGTAATCGATATGATGAAATATTTTGTGCAAAGAGACGCACACTAGGCTTTATAATTAGTTGATTAGAATGTAGTTGATGTAACAGAATGAATAGGGACATATTCTTTATACAGGGTTCCCCAAAATCAGCACCTCAATCTCAAACTTATAAAACTTTTTTATGGACTGTTAGGATTCGGTGCAACTAAGGCCCAGCTACTTCCGGTTTCACTGTCACGTCCTAATTTTGGGACACTATTATTCTTTATTTCATCCGATAAAAACTATTTTCTCATTTAATTAAATTCCATGATATTTGAAATTGAATAAATCCAAACATTCCCAAGAACACAGGATTATTCACTGTTGCACATTTTCAAAGGAAGCGTAATCAAATAGAAGAACAATGGAAACGATGATTTTGCAATATTGCTTTTATTTAAAAGAAAACTGTTAGCTCGACTCAACACAGAAGCAATCAATGTGACTTAACTACAAAGGAATAGAGAGCATATTCCATGGAAAAAATATTATGTTAATGAAGTGAAGAAGCACGCATGGTCCCATGGATATTGGTATAATAAAGTTCTGCACACATTAGACTCTTCTTTTTATTTAAACCTTTTGCCCTTTTAAATGAATAAGGTACGAGAAAATCAATATAAAGGTGTACTAGCGCCTCGCCCCGGCTTCGCACGGGTACCTAGATATTTAAAACTAAATATACCTATGTTCATCAGAGAAAAAAAAAACGTTTAAACGACTAAAAACACGCTTCTAGTCGTTCCGAAAAAAAATTTTCCGTGACTGTTTTCGGGTATTTATTAAAACCTTAACTAGCATTTTCAACTAACAATACCGTAATTAATAATCTGGGCTATCATCTACCTCTTGTATCCCAGTACTCGTAATTAGATTGCCCTGTCAACAGGCAGATGACCGCCACAAACAGGCATTTTAATAACCGGCTATCGCTAAACAAACCCGGGTAATTGGTACCTATTCGCCGACTTACCAAGTCACAGAATAACCGAACTAAACTTTATCTGGTCTAAGGCTGAGTTGCACCACCTAACTTTGACCGTAACTATAACGATAACCGGTGTTTTTTGTATGGAGTTTGACAGATTTTTGACATTTGTTAAAGTTGGAGTAAGATGGTGCAACCCAGCCTAAGTGAAGTTAACACTTCACCTACTTTTAAAGCTTCAGCCAAACCAACGCGTGCAGATCGCGTCGGCCATGGCGATCATTGGCGACCAATGACAGGACGCGCGACCTGTCTGAAGTGAATATTTCAAGGGTGGTACTATGGGTGGGTTGCACCATCTTACTTTAACTTTGACAAACGTCAAAAAGTTAGATAGGAAAGATGTATGTTTGTTACTCTTTCACGTCCATGACCCGATTTTAATAAAG
Organism: Ostrinia furnacalis; assembly: GCF_004193835.3. NCBI lineage: Eukaryota > Metazoa > Arthropoda > Insecta > Lepidoptera > Crambidae > Ostrinia > Ostrinia furnacalis. The sequence goes on along the minus strand of NW_021136861.1, from coordinate 207,721 downwards.
TTCATTGTAGATATATGTAGTTTGAGACACAAGGAAAATCATTGGATCGTTTTTATCCCGGTTTTTGGAACGAAAACCACATAAAATATGTTACAAAGCGAAAAAGCCGGCGAAGCTGCAAGCAAAAGCTACAAGCTAGTGGCGAAATAAATGTGGAAACTGCAGACACAATTAATTTACGTACAAACCATCCTATAATCTCCACAATTCGCTTGCGAATCCGTTCAGTAATAATTCAGTGGCACTACATATTATCTCGCGAGCCACGGAAATAGAATATTTAAGTAAGAGACCTCATATATCTTGGATTGGGGGTAGCTCAGTGGTCCTGAAACTGTTTGTTTTTATTACCCCTTTTTGGACCGACGATATCGGTAAATGTAGCAGGCAAGCGCTGGATGCAGGCCGCTACCAATCGATCAACGTGGAAAGCATTGGGGGATGTTTTATTACCTAATCCTAGCTAATCACAGAGACTTCAAAAATTTATCATTAGAAGAAAATCTAGTGATCAAAAGCAGAGAACACAATCTTATTGATTTTTTACATCTTAAAAAATGATTGGTCTAAACCGCTTAAAAAACGAGGGTTAAGGTAAGTGCCCCCTACTTCGGTATATTAAGGCTCTTACGACTTTAACATTTTATTTAAAAATAACCAAGGATGATATCAGTATGAAAGCTTTTGTATGCTAAAGTTTGGTCTTTTGACAGTAACATAGTACATAAATTATAGTTATATTGTTTAAACTTTTTTTAATATTAATTGTTCTGCGGACCTCTTGTTTGGATCCTGTTTCGTGATAAAATTTTGCTCTGTTTCTAAGTTCGTGAACTCATGTCCCCTATTTCGGGATAAAGTTTTACGCATCGAGTTAGGATATTTTAATAATGATTAAGTATTTAAAAACGATAGTATAAATTTAGAATAAAAGAATTCTGTGAAATTGACGATATTACTTACCTGAAATATTCATGAGAAATAATGTGAGTCTGTCTAGCTAGGTAGGTACGTACCTTCGTATAAAGTTTTGATTTATTATTCTAATAATATGTGAAAATATTTATATAACCATCAGAAATGTAGGGGGGGGGCATACCCCCCCCCTCCCCTTCGTACCCATAAAATTTAGATATTTTATTTCTAACGATATGTGAAAATATTCATACAAGTCTAAATTTAAAAAATGTGGGGGGGGGCACTAACCCCCCACCTCTGGAGCTGCTTCAAGTGAGGGTAGTCCCCCCCCTGAAAATAACCCCATATACGCCAATGGCTCATCATAAAAATTAATTAATTTATTACTTAGGTAGGTAAGTATTAAAAACTAAAAAATATGTCGATTTCTTTGATGTTATTTGTGTCATACAAGTACCTAACACTATACTTTTATATATCACGAACTTGGGAAAAAGTAACAATAATTACGGTACCTTGTTTCGTGATACTGATTATTCCAAATTCCCCAAGTAAAATTCATGGATTATTGTCAAATTGTGTCAATTAACTATTATCTATCCCATGTAAAATACAAATAAACCAAGTTAAATAAAACGAATCGAATTAAAACCAAAATTACCCTGGTAGTACTTATGCTAATTTATCTTAAAATTGGTCATTTATGTGAACTTCAAACCCGTGTCATATAAATTCTAGTGAACGAAACATATACCGAATTTAGATCATGAGAAACTTAAATAAATGTATTATTTATTTCATAACTTACATTTCAATTATCATAAATAATTATTTAAAAACCAAGCATCAAAATATTATCCATAATATCCTTGATTCGGTAGTATCACGAAATAGGGGACACCCGAAAAATAATATGTACGCTATTTCGTGAGTCAATTAATCGCAATTTTAAAGTAATTCTACGTTTTCATATAACTTTTTTCTAAGCCAAATCAATTGTCAAGGAACTCATGAAACCACCATTACAAGTTTTATGCAAATGGACGTTTCTTCGCCTTTTTATAAGCTTAAGAAGTTGGAGCGCTAACCTTACAGTGAGAGCAACATTTTCACGCCGCACGGCTGTTTTTGGCTCTCTGAGAGTTTGAAGCTTCGTATTGCTCTCATTTTTGGCGCCACAATGTTGGTACTTGGTTTTTTAGATAGCTTAAATAATAGAGTTTTTATAGTAATAAAGAATTTTTATAAATAATATTCCATTTGCTTATTATTTGAGCTAGAAAAAAAACTTACGAACTTACGTACTATCACGAACTAGTAGCCGTTTACCTTAAGTCATATTAATCTCCCAATTTGGTGCAAGCATGTGACAATATTGAAAATTAATCTATCACCGGCCTGTCCAATCGTCCACTTTGGGAACTAGTGGTTAGATAGTTCACGAGGTCGCGGTTCATGAAGTGACAATGAAGTTTATTGGACAAAAGGACCTGGCTTTGCTTGTCTCCATTATTTACCTAACAGTGGTTCAGGTTCAATTCTCGGTGAAGCCAATTTCGAAAAAGGTTGTTTTATGCTGACTCATTCTGTACGGAGTACCTACTGTATTGTTAAGAGAAGCCCTTACGAAAGACTCCATCATTTGGTATTACATAAAACGCATGCTTCTGTACACATTAGAACTTTCATAAGTATGTCCTACCACGGAATGAAACCCAGAAGATACTAAGGGTGGGTTGCACCATCTTACTTTAACTTTGACAAACGTCAAAAATCTGTCAAACTCCATACAAAATGCACTGGTCATCGTTATAGTTACCGTTAAAGTTAGGTGGTGCAACTCAGCCTTACTCAATTAACGATACATTCGTCAATAATGCAACACCATCTCGTAAAGGAGCACCTGAAAAATGTTCGATCGTTTCAGCCGAAAGACGTCCATTGTTGGACAAAGGACTCTCCCAAGGATTTCCACAAAGACGGGTCCTGCGTCGCTCACATCCAGGCACCTCTCGCGACCTTCACCAGATCGTCGGTCCACCTAGTGGGAGGCCTGCCCAGATTGCGCGCTACGTCTTCCGGTTCGAAAAAATCCGAAAAATGTAATAAATAAATATCTCCAAGTTGTACAAGCGTAACTCGGAGTTATTAAATCGTAATGAACGAATGTTTGAACCCGAAAAACTCTTTCGGCAACTAACTAAGCAGGAATTCGAGTGAAAGTACATTAATCTATAAGTTATGATCGTACGGAGTGTTTCAGTTTACGAAGCCTTGCCAGTGAAAGTTCTGAAAGAAAGGTTTCAGCGGAGTTTGTATAGGTGTAAGTATAAGCTTGGAGCGTTTTAGATGTTTTATTAAATTTTTATCAAATTAAAATAGAAAAGTATTTAAAATTATTACATTTTACCTCATCATCATCATCACTTTTGCCAAGTTGTTTGAGCTTATCAGGATTTTTTGTCTTTATGGCAAAAACCATATAATTTTTAAGCCGCAACAGTCACGTCTGGCTTAATCAAACATGCTGCTCGTCAGCAGCATGTTTGATTGAATTGATGTCCAATTTTAGGTCACTTACTTTTGGCTCCGTTATTGGCTCCGGACTAAATAACTTGACCGAACATTAACACGGCGATGGTTCAACTTGTTCTAGACAAACGAGACACAAGCTGAAACATATTTTAATTATTTTTATGATGTTAGTAATACCCAGTTAATAGTGTTCAATTTATGACTAAGAAGGAAAAAAAACGTAGTACAGAAGCTGCGGTGGGCGAGAGCGACGTGCATTTAATAATTGTCCGGTGTTTTAATTTGAATCATCTTTCCAACTTTATTTTAAACCTTAAATCGCTAGATAAGTTTCGCTGAACATTTCGCCCTTAACTTGGACCACATCGTAAAATTCTCATCACTCACCCATAAGAGGTCGTTAATCAAGCTGATTTAGGAGAAGACTGCCGCCATTGGATCGCGGTCACTTTCATCAGACGCCTCCGAAAACTAGTTTGAACTAGTTTCAACTGGTTCAAACCGGTTTTATAGTTACAGTAGATTCGTAAAATGACTACCTAGATTTTGAGAAAACAAGGGAAAAATGTTGATACCGTTTGAAAACTGTGTTTAAACCCTTGGATCGTAGTCGAATCGAGCGGTGCACTAGCTAAAAAATAAATGCCAAACTCAATACAGAACGGGTTTATTGCGTCACCACAATGGGTTGGTAACAAGTAGGATGGTAATGTGAACGGTGGTCCAAAACCTTTATTATATGACTGTCGATAAAAACTTCGACACCGCGGTGTAAGTCAGCAGCACAGCGTCATCTATTGACAGTCTTGCGAACTAAAAGGTCTTAGAATCTACGGAACTAAATGACTAATTTTACACATTTGCATAATTATAGAGTACTAGCTTTCCGCCCGCGGCTTCGCCCGCGTGGAATTTTGTCTGTCACAGAAAAACTTTATCGCGCGCGTCCCTGTTTCAAAAACCGGGATAAAAACTATCCTATGTTCTTTCCCGGGACTCAAACTATCTCTATGCCAAATTTCATCAAAATCGGTTGCGAGGTTTAAGCGGGAAAGCGTAACAGACAGACAGACAGACAGACAGACAGACAGACAGACAGACAGAGTTACTTTCGCATTTATAATATTAGTTGGGATTCTTACAAACTGATCTAATTAAAATATTTAAAATCCTGTTGCAATTCTAGTTGTTTTAGTTACAGTAGATACAATACTTGTTTTAAATAAAAAATGAACCAAAAATATTGAAATTCAGCATGTTACATATCAAATTTAATTGTAAATATACGATTGAAACCCGCGTACCGAGAAGCTGTCATGAAAGTTGAAATAAAAAACAGATAGCTACGCCTGAAAAATATTTTTAGTTTTGTACGTCATAGAGTTTTTGTGGTTATGGCATATAACGTCCAATTGATCGTTTTAATTGATACAAGTTTTTTTTATTTTACACGTACACTATGCTATGAGTAACAAATATTAACAAATCAAGTAAAGCTTGTATTATGTATGGACGTAAATAATTTAAATGTACACAGAAAATCGAACCTCAAGCGTTTTTTTTAGTTACTCAAACACCCAGTTTGTTTATAATTCAATAATACATATTTTTCTCAGTGATATCTAGAGCTGCTTGCGTACGCGCATTCAAAAAGTTCGTAGTTACTACAAAAATTTGGCTACGACGTTTTCGTAGTTCGTAGTAAGCTACAAATAAAACTACTGGCTACGGACTGTAGAGAGAGACTACTGCGCGTTTTCACCATCAATCCCTAATTTTAAGTGGCCCCTATAAAAACAAAATTCCTATTAATTGTTACCATTAAAAAATAAAACCGACTCCAAAAAACCTACATTAAAAAGTAGAAAAATAATTACTAATAACCTACTTATTTATTAGGACGAATTAATATTTATGTAGGTATACCATGATTTATACTTCTGGAGTCGGTGCCAAGATTATGAAACAAGTAAAGTTTGCCTGCACCGACTCCAAAAGTATCAATCATGGTATACCTACATAAATATTAATTCGTCCTAATAAATAAGTAGGTTATTAGTAATTATTTTTCTACTTTTTAATGTAGGTTTTTTGGAGTCGGTTTTATTTTTTTTTATAAAATTTTACTTATTTATTGCTTTTTAGTTAACTAATTATTACCTTGATGTTACCACTGAAGGTAGGCAGTACATTGAGACCATACTCTTCATGTCTAGTGTAAAATAATATTCCCTACAAAATTCAGGTTACCATATAGGAAACCTAAAAAGACCTTAAACCGTCAGCCCACCTTAAAAACATGAAAGAATACAACTGTTGGTCTATTTGTACTTATAATATTTAAAGAATTATCCTCCAACTCCTAAGCATTAAGGAGTTTTACCTTCTATCATCAGCTCATCAATATGAGATGATGATTTCCAGGAGCAAATATATGAATAACTTAAGAAAAAGTTTGAAAAACGATATACGTGCCTATAAAATTTGAGGGTTGCTCTCGATTTCCCTAGGATCCCATCATCAGATCCTGACTTGGTGACAATGGGACCACCTCAGAAGTGTACCCTATCGAACAAAAAAAGAATTTTGAAAATCGGTTCATAATTGGCGGAGTTATCGCGTAAAAAAAATAGAAAAAAAAAAAAAAAAAAAAAAAAAAAAAAAACATACGGGTCGAATTGAGAATTCCTCCTCCTTTTTTTGAAGTCGGTTGAAAATTAGGGGTTGATGGTGAAAACGAGCATACGACTGTTTTGATAACCGTAATAAGTATTTGATTTGATTTGTATGAAGTTCAAGTTAAAATAATAAGGATGATGATGATTATGAAAAATTAAGTAAAACTTACTATGCTTTTTCTTTCGGTGTATTTTATGTAAGTCAATGATATTTGATTTACCTACATTATCTATGGTTCAGCAATTTTACTCTAAACTCTGAATAAGCGCCGAACGCTAAGCAATAAAGTTTTACACAGCCTTGTTGGCATTTCAACATTTTTACCGGAATTTCGGACAACAATAGCAAAGGCATACCGTTTTATTCGTCCAAATTAATTTGACAAAACAAAATGACTGTGGCACTTTCAACTGAGGTAGGCCCACGCACAGCTTCGTATCAATATAACCTTTATTGCGGAATACTTAAGGTGCAACTAGGGTTGGTGTGGTCAACCGTAAAATTTCTGGTCGAAGTAATTCTAAAATAGTGATGCAAGGAGCACACGGATATTGGTATACAGATAAAGTGGCTTGAAACGGGGAAATGGTCCGTATTGATTTTTTTTAATCGCGTTATTCTTCAATGAATTTATTTCAGGTTTTGCCTGCACGGTGTAAATTAAACAGCACCGTAAATCCTTTGTATGTAGATGTTTTATCTTGGTTTATTCGTTTTTGCAGCAATATTTCTGTCGTACATTGTTACGGTACCTTAGATTGATCAATAAGTTAAAGTGTATTTCGATTTTCAAAAAGGTCTCTTCAGGTCAGGGGTTAGTCGTTTCAATCTAAATCTACTTAAGTTATTTACTTTACAAAAGTGAAAACGTATTCGAAGAACATTTTTGTTGTAAAATACGAAATACCCGTTTATAAAATATCCGTAATTTCGGATATTTCCCAACCAGTCAGTCCCAAGCACATCTCTATACAAAAAGAGCTTGTCCGCGAAGAGAATGCGGGGACTCTCCCAACTATTCCCCCTTTGCTTGTAAGTAATATGGCGGCCAACGGTTCATTTCAAAACATACTTTTAGCTATTTGGTCTCTTTGACAAGGGCGAAGTAAAAAGGTTGGAACGAACATTGTTCTACTGGATGGATAACACTTTGGCCCAATATGTAGAATTTTTGAGCCATCTAGCATTATTGCCTGGATAAAGTATGAAGTAAAAAACTTTTTGAGTTTACCACAATATACGAAGGTGAAAACTCGATTCTATTTCATGATTTAAGGTTTTTGACTGCATAGTTTTTACTAAGTATTTATTAGACCATGACAGATGAAATAAAGTTTTAAAGGTTGCTTTGTAATGCGAACTCGGAAACGAGACTAGTCTGAGTCCATACTTAAGAATATACGAGTATTGTAGTAATGCGTTAAAAATAAATTTTATGTTTTGCATTTACAACTACGTAAATGCAACCGAGAGACATTCTCATTTGAAGTGGCGGCAACTTGTAGCGTGTTAGGTATATTTGTCACTAGAGTACCATGAGTATAAATAAAACCAGCTTTTCAAGCATTTCTATACACTTTCCCTGTATAGAAACTGGGATATGCCCCATGAGATTCTGTCGACTATTACAAATTCTACCTCATTCGCTCTTATCTCCCTCTTTTAAGGTTCAAGATAGCACGCCCACTGCCAGCAGAGCTAAATAGGGTTTATAAGTAAATGTACCTAAGAATTCACCGATCACAGTGGAACTAAAATAGGTACCTACACTATGTTTATTATCCTCTGTGGACACCCTAAGTGCTGTTATTAGGGTCTTGTTTTTTGGTATTTTGGTACATTTGTGTAATTCAGTGAGTTTTATTTACTTTATTTTACAAAATAAAGATTACCTATTGGAAATAAAACTGAAAGAAACGAAATTGACAACATCACACGTCTGTGTTATACAAGATAAATCTAATACGAATCGAGCAAACTAATACATTCGTAAAGGTGACCAGGGTACCTACCATGAGTTTACGTTAGGTGTGCTCGCTAGCGATTACGTCAAAAATCTCTATGAAGATTTTGTTTCTTGAAAGTAGCCGCTAGGGGCGCTGCACAATATGTCATACTAATTAATGTCATTTTTTTACGCAGTGGCTAGCGAGCACACCTAACGTAAACTCATGGTAAGCACACTGATTTAGAGGTTGCTTTGAATGTTATGAATAAACTTCGTAATATCGGAACGTAACGTTCAGAATAATAGGGAACATTAATAAAATGTTCTTTCTTTACTAGCTTCTGTCTGCGTCTGTACTTACCTACTTATGGCACATTATTAAATAATAGAACAAGAAAGATTAAAAAAATACATCATTTGTCGAGCCTAAGTAATGTCGGGCTAGGGTTTGTCGCTCAAAAGTCCTGGCCCGGGATGCGCGCCGCGATAAGCGGTTATAATTTTGACGATTTTGCACATGCATTTTGACGTCGATAAAGTATATCACGGCGCGCATTCTAGCCCGTCTGTTGTGTTTTTGTTTGTCGCCCTATCGTTCTGCCGCCACTACGTTTGTAGCACATTTTTTTGTCACGACTATGATAATAAACCTCGATTTCGACAGGTAATAAAAACACGTTTCTATATCCTTAATAACACAGACTATCGTCAAATGTGCAACTACGAATACTGTGCACCTACCATGAGTTTACGTTAGGTGTGCTCGCTAGCGAGTACGTCAAAAATCTCTATGAATATTTTGTTTATTGAAAGTAGCCGCTAGGGGCGCTGCACAATATGTCATACAATTAATGTCATTTTTTTACGTAGTCGCTAGCGAGCACACCTAACGTCAACTCATGGTAAGCACACTGAAATTCTTTGGTCACGTCTCTAGAAATGAGAACTCGATGGAGAGACTGGTGGTTCAGGGCCACGTGGAAGGCAGGAGAGCACGCGGTCGATCGCCAACCCGCTGGATAGACGCCATCACGAAGGCCACTGAGTTCACCATGGTCCAGTGTACTCGAGACGACGCCTCTAACCGTCAGAAATGCGCATCGCCAGGAGAGCTACCCTCGGAGATGACATCAATGTACCTCGTCAGAGTCGTCAGCGCAACCACGACCACTCTGAGAAGAGTGCCCGACTAAGAAGATAGGTATCTTTATTAATCTTCTTTTTACCAAAAGTTATACTGATTTTTTTTAAATTCATACTTAAGAAATAATGGGTTCTCCATACAAAGTTTCATTCCCTATTTAGAAGCAAGATGTAGATCGTATCCTTCTCCGAATCCGTATCTCCAAAACATCAAAATGTATTCTATGGTGAAAATGTGAAACCATAAAAAATAATTTTGTACAGATAGATCAATAGAGTTACTTTAAAAATATTAAACAGTCTGCTAATGATAATGCAGTAACAAAATAATAAATCATAACCTACACAACAATGAACTTCATTCAATGGTACATCAATGTCCATTTTAATAATCTCTCAGACGATCTAACAACGAAACAAACTTTATTTTTATTACTATGCAGCTAAAGCATACCGTTTACTATTCCCATTGAATCAGGTCGTCATACCAATAAGAAAAAATGAGAATTTCAAAAATGTTCGACAACACAACATCTAACAACGCTTTTGACACTTTTTCGTCTTTACACCAAGTGTTAAAAATATTTTGTTTCACAATCCTATACCGTGATTGTACACAATCGAAAGTTGCAATGTATCCGTTGTTCAAACGAATTGCGTTCTTCGTGACCATTATTATGGTTTTTATTGCAATTTTCGTAATTGACATTGTTAGTTCCTATACCACCAAAATTAACCCGAAGCGTCCCGAATTCCCTGACATAGTGAGAAAAATTAATCTTTGTAAAGTTATTGAATACCTCGTACATATTTTTTACGTTTTAAAAAGGGGAAACCTCAGTTTGTGCTACTTCAGAATCTATGATCAGATAGACAAAATCATCGGGAGATCACATAATAATATCATTAAAGCTGAAATTTTCAAAATAACTATTATTTTGGTGCCCATTTACGGTCTTATCGACCTTGCAAAGGTTGCTTGCACTATATGCGCCTATACATTAGATGGCAACATTTACCTACATTGTCGAATATGTCTAGAATTCGTCATGATTACAGTAAATACTCTAACATTAATAGACGCATATGCAAATGTTATTCATATCAAGTACAGACTGAGAACCATTAAAGATATGGTCAATGAACTATATTCTATCACCAATAATAAATTCAATGTCTTCAACTTCGTTGAGAGTAAACCAGTGTGCTTATGCACACCAAAAGAACAAAATAAAAACCTTCTTCTGACAAGGAAGTGTATAAATAACAGCTTAGATGTTATTTCTATTAGTAAAAGTTATTTGTTGCTGGTCAAACAAAATAATTTAATTAACGAAATATTTGGCGTAAGAGTAAGTACTTAGAACTTAGAACTTTATGAAAAAATCAAGTAGGTAGGTACCTACATTTTGATCAAATCTTCCCATTTCCAGGTTCTTATTAATAATACCACTCTTATGTGGAATTTAATTAATGGTGTACTTGGTTTTGTTCGGGTGTTTTATATAAAAAACGTAAGTTACCATTTTTCAATTTCATTACAATTTTTGTGCGAACCTTTTTAACACAAGACAAGGTCATAAAATATTATTAAGTCACAAATGAACTCAGAGCATAATAATTATTTATTATACGTATTGGTTCTTAAATTTTAGGTAAGTAGTAAATTGGAAAATATTAAGCAATTTGAGGATCTTCATCCAGTGATATAATTTTCAGGTGCCGTTTGGTATGAACTCGTTGTTCGGTATCACAGCTTCGGCAAACTTAATTTGGACTGGAGGAGTCTTCACATACTTCATTAAGCGTTGCGAAAATACATACAGCGAGAGAAAGGATATCTTAAGTTCTGTGGATCACATACTCATTGACAAAGATATCAGTAAGTACAGATCTGTACAGAGTTACAGATTACTGTTACAGAGTTCGTTCGTTCGTTCGTTTCAGCCGAAAGACGTCCACTGCTGGACAAAGGCCTCCCCCAAGGATTTCCACAAAGACCGGTCCTGCGCCGCTTGCATCCAGGTACTTCCCGCGACCTTCACCAGATCGTCGGTCCACCTAGTGGGAGGCCTGCCCACGCTACGTCTTCCAGCTCGTGGTCGCCACTCAAAAACTTTTCTGCCCCAGCGGCCATCATCTCTTCGAGCTATGTGCCCCGCCCACTGCCAATTGATTTTAGCGATTCTGCGGGCTATGTCAGTCACTCTGGTTCTCCTACGGATCTCCTCATTTCTGATTCGATCACGCAGGGAAACTCCGAGCATAGCACACTGTTACAGAGTATTACTCTGTAAATATTCTGCAGCATTTCGGCGAGGATGTGGTACAAAAAGTATAAGTCGGGGATGTGGGGGGTCTTTATGACCCTGTATTTGATTTGTAGATTTTTCCCTACTAAGCGGTAATTAAAAAAATATTTATCAAGGAACTTAAGTACTAGTCAGTAGTTAATGGATGTAAATTGAAAAATTCACCAATAGCCATATTATACGTGTTTTAATAATAGAGCTATTCTAAAAGTCTAAAAAATAGTGAAATTTGCGTTATCTTGTAACAAAAAAGCAAATTCATCATATTTCATAATATTAATTAGTATTTCCTTGTAATCAACATCTTAATACCATTAGTTATTCATAATTAGTCTTCTAAGGTACAAATTAGCTCATTCTTAACAAAATAGAGCAATGTGATTTTGGCAAAATTTCGTCATTTTTACGTTTGCGCACGTCTATTTTCTTTCACCAGCGACGGTTGTCTCACTAGTGGTGCGCAAAGGGGAGCAGAGTTCAATTACTCCAGCTACTGAGACGTTCAATAGCACATGGCTACGGGATAAATAACTGTACACAAAAATATGAAGCACGGGGTCAAATTGACCCCTCCACATCCTCGCCGGGTTAAGAAGTTTACTATTTTTCTATATGCCTTTCCAAGCCGTTTGAACCTCCCCAACTCGTCTGGTCAGCGCGGGCTTACACTACGCCATATCGTCCATTTGTCTCCTATAATTAAAGAAAGTCGTACTTCTGCAGTGGTTCAAATGAATGATTTGATGATTTAATGATCTAATTAAACTCCCTCTCTATTTCGTTTCATTTCAATCGAATTCAGTCCACTGCTGAATAAAGACCTCATCAAGGATTTCTAAAATAACCGATGTTGCGCTACCTTAACTGCGTATTCAGGTACTTCCCACCTTCACCAGATCGTCTGTCCACCGAGTCAATTTGGGCCTTCACTTCAGTTCCAAGTCTTCCTCACTACGTTTTCTGCTACTCGAGAATTTTCTGCCTCAATGGCCAACAGTTCTTTGAACTATATGCCCATTTCATTTTGATCTCTCTATTACAGGTCCACAAATGAGGGATGCCCTCTCCAAATTCCGGAATCTGGTGCACTCCAGGCCCATCCAGTTCACAGCCGCTAACTTCTACAACATTGACTACGGGTTTTTCATCGCATTCGTCTCTGTTTTAATCACCTACATCGTATATATGCTGCAAAATGTGTATTTTCATCCATAATGTTATTTAATCTAAAAAGAATAAGAATGTACCATATTTGAATAAAAATTTCAATAGTCATCATCATAATCTTAAATTCTCTGTTGTCCGCCTACTTAAATTCTCTGTTTTGTTTAATTTTCTGGTTAGCTGGAAGATAATGTCACATGGCATTAAGCTCGCCTGTTGTACCACTGTATTTTTATGTGTGCAATAAAGATTTTAAATAAATAAATAATCATGCGCCAGCTTGTGGTTTAAAATCAGTCAAGAATTTACGGACCTACTTCTATTTTAAACCTGTAAAAACTTTAAAAGACATAAACACACAGACAGAGCTACTTAAAAATATTTAAGCAGTCTGATAATGACATTGTATGTAATTTACATGGTACCTATATCATTAACCTTTACAGCAATGGACGTTATACAATGTTTAATGACTATACAAGACCATTTATCTTTCTGTCATCATTAGATAACAAACAAATTTCCCTTTTTAATGGCTGGCTAAAGCCACTAAAGCATACCGTTCAGAATTATCAATGAATCAGGTGACTGCACAAAAAACAATGAAAATGCCTAAAAAAGTTGATAACACAACTGACACCGCATTTGATACATTTTATCCCTTACATCGGGTGTTAAAAATGTTCTGTTTCACAATCCTCAACCGCGACAGCAATCAGTCGCAAATAACAGTATGTTCTTGGTCCAAAAGAATTGTGTCTTATGTGACTATTATAATAGTATTCATTTTATTTTTTTCTTACGATTTTTATTATATTGTTAATGATGTTAAAGTAGGAAAAGAAATCTTTGTCAGAATGGTTTGTCAGAATTTGTCTCGTCAAATTTTTTGAATACCTCGTACACGTTGCTTACGTTTTTAAAAGTGGACACTTATGTTTGTGCTACTTTAAAATCTATGATCAAATAGACAATATTCTCCGGACATCACACAATACTGTCATCAAAGCTAAAAATTTAAGCAACATTTCTGGTCATCATTACTAGTGGTATTATCTTACTTGCAATACTGGCTTGCAGTTTGAACACCTTTCGAGGAAATGCTTATGTTCACTTACGAAACTGTACGGAATATACATTATTTGCCGTGAATGCTTTGACGTTAATAGAAGCACGTGCAAACATTTTTCATATAAACTATAGACTTAGAACTATCAAGGATATGCTCAGTGAAATTAAATTGTTTATTATGTTATGTCATGGGATTAAATTGTTGTACAAACCAAAAGAACATGTAAATATTAACCGGGTGGTATCAATGAAATGTGCAAATAACAGTATTACAAAATAACATTTGTTTTGTACCTTAATCAGTGTTACCACTGACACCTGTTTTTTTTTTTAAATTAGAGTGATTCAAGAGGAAGATTTTTAAGTATAATACACTACGTTGTACCTACCTATGCGAAGCAGGGGCGAGTCGCTAATCGGAACTTAAAAAAAAGATAAACAGCCCGTTGTATTTCTCAAACTTTAGTCGAAACTAATAGGAAAACTTCTTAGCCTGTTGTTATGTTACGATACAACGAATAAAACAATTGTTAAAGTGTTGTTCTAATAAGTAATCACATTTCATTCCCTTTCCATAACCAAAACAATCAGATAACTTCAACGCTAAACTACAGCAATGTAAAAAATGCATATAAGAACTATTAGATAGTTTTCTTATAAATCTAGTAATTTGAGCATTTGTAATTGTCCAAAAGATGAGAAATAACATTATTAAAAAAGAGCATTTTCACTAGATCAGAAAAATTTAGAAAAATAGCAACAGGAAGTTTAAATCAGATCAAGCAAAGCAAGACTGAAATTTATTACATTATTAAAGTCTTTGTAATCAAATATTAAGAAAATTACTTTAATTAATTAAACGAGTTATTCAAAGAGTCACGTTTTTTGCACACCCTAAGCATCTTTTGTTAGCTTTGATGTACTATGAAAAACAATTATGTATTTCAGAGAGCTTGAGACAAATAATGGCAGCAAGAAAAGACAACAAAGTACCAGGAGTATTATAGCATTCAAAAATCGGAAGTTAACCTTTCATTGATATGAATTAATTTTAAAATAGTGAATGTTTCTAAAGCAAAAAATGGATTTGGAAACAACTGAACGAGCAATATAATGGCATCTTTCAACACCAATTGAATTGCAATGATCTAAATAAAAATTAAGAAAAATCTAAATTTTGTGATTTTTCCGTATCTTTTTTAATTATTTCTAATAGTGTTTTTTCGAATAAAACTTTTTGATTCACAAAATTTATTTTTTATTTACAAAACACATTTAAATTAATTCTATTTTCATTGTTCTGTTTAATAATAGGCAGATTTTAGAAAATTGCCATACAATAAAAAATAATTTAATTAAAACGACGGTAGAGGGCTAAAAAATACATTTTAAAAATAAAATAAAAATATCCTTGTTATTATCTTGCTCTCATGCAACTTTTAGCAGGTATTCAAGTTCGTTTACGTAACTTTTATTTTAACCATACAATGACGCTCCACCCTATTGAGCATACATTTTTTTAAATACCTTCGCGAAGTGAAACTTCTGTACGTAGTACTTATTATTATTCTGTGGTTTAAGTAACAAGACAAGAATTAATTTTTATTTTAACAACATATTGACTTAGCAAGTAGGGAAATGGCAGACGAATAAGGACACAACAAGTCACACAAAATATAAATCTGCCTTAACCCAAAATTGATATACAGGATGGAAAATTTGTAATGCCATCTGAAGGGAAAGTTCTCTCAATACTGTAGATAGAAACTTTTACTTAAAGGATTTTCAAAAGAAAAACTGCATTCAAAGATTTTCGAAAAAAAGTCGAAAATTCACCACCATATCCTACTTACATTTTTTTGTAAATAATTAAAATATTTAAGATTTCCTGGGTTTTCTTTCATTTGATTTCCTTAAGTTTGTTACAGAGACTTCATCCTTATACTTAACCCTAACGATCGATGCAATAAAAATACAGGGTATAATGTTTAACAGATTTTAATGAGGGCTATCGTTTTAGCGCTCACCAGTTAGCGCCACTGTAGAGTAAGGTCCTGTCACTTGCTAGTAGCGAAGACAGTGGCGCCAACTTATAGGCGTTAAAGTGGTGGGAGGATTATCGCATTTGCACTCTTCAAGAAGGCGCCACTGTAGATTAAGGTCCTGTCAATCGCCTGGGGTGCCAACTGTTAAGTATAAAAACGATAGCCATCATTGGTTCGATTCCCGGGTGTGGCAAGCAAATTTAGAAATCTTTGAATGCAGTTCTATTTCTTTTCAAAAATAAAATTAATATTTTCTTAGAGTATTTTTTTTTATCTACAGATTATGACTACTTTCCCTCCAGATGGCATTTCAAAATTTCACCCTGTACTATTCGATACCATCCAAGTATCATTCTAGAAACTTCTCAAGCAGCAGATCGTGAAAAGACATTGCCTTGGCAGGCAGTACGGCTCTGGAACGGCCTTCCGGCGAATTTGCGAAAAGCAACCTCCAAATTTACATTTAAAAAGGCTCTGCGCAATTATTTTAAAGACTAAAACTTTTTTCTTATCTCTGACATGTGTTTTGTGTACGCCAATATTATTATTATGTTTATGTATTTAGATGTATGTCTATTATATTAATATGTATTCTTATGTTATTTATTTTATCTAATGCTAAGTATATTAATTAAACGTCATATTTATTGCACCGGCTTAGTCTCTCTACTCGACCTGTGGTTGACTGGCAGATAATGCCACCTGGCATTAAGTCCAATTGTACAATTGTATGTGCAAAAGTGTAAATAAATAAATAAATTGCCCCAAAGTTTGCTCCAATCACCGAATGTCCCCCAGGACTCATGCTTATTCCCGCTTATTGCGTACAGAAACCCTTCACAATATTTCGCATCAGTCTGCAAATAGAATAAAACATTGCAATATCCTTGGAACTGTAGTGTAGGGCTAATGCAGTAGGCTTACTACATAAAATTATATTTATTTGTGCCAAGCTAGAATGGAAATTGATATAGCTCAAAATGAGTAGAACATCAGGTGTTTTTGGGGTTCCGTAGCCAAATGGCAAAAAACGGAACCCTTATAGATTAGTCATGTCTCTCTGTCCGTCTGTCCGTCCGTAAGTCACAGCCAATTTTTATTTCTTTTGTTTTTTCATGGATTTGGGAAAGACAGGTGTATAGTATGTACACTGAATTTAATGTGTTCCTCCGACATAGTATACATCTATTGGTAGTAATATTATAATCTGATACTAATAAGAAGAGGAAAGATTCGTATTTTTGTATGTTTTAATAGGCTCTGAAACAATTAGTCCGATATGAAAAATTCTTTCATCATTACAATCCCATTTTTTTCTGAGGAACATAGGTTTTAAATATCTAGTATCCGTGCGAAGCCAGGGCGAGCCGCTAGTAAACCTTAATATTGAATTTCCCGTACTTCATTCATTTAAAAGGGCATTATGTTTAAATAAAACGAAGAGTCTACTATGTGCAGAACTTTATTATACCAATATCCATGGGACCATGCGTGGTTCCTCACTTCACTAACATAATATTTTTTCCAATAGATGCTTTCTGTTCAATCGAATTTGCTCTCTATTCCTTTGTAGTAAAGTCACATTAATTGCTTTTTAGTTGAATCGAGCTAACAGTTTTCTTATAAAATAAAAAAAATATTGCAAATTCACCGTTTCCATTGTTTTTCTTTCTATTTGATTTGACGCTTCCTTTGAAAATGTGCTACAGTGAATATTCTGTGATCAAATATTACAAGAAATGTTCAAATATCGTGGAAGTTAATATTTTGAGACATAAGATTTAATCAAATGAAACAAAGAATCATAATGTCAAACTATAACGAAGTTCCAACATTAGAACGTAAAGTGACACCAAAAGTAGCTGAGCCCGAGCAGCACCGAACAATGAAAACATAGAAAAGTTTAATAAGTTTTGATATTGTCTTGCTAATTTTGGTACATCCTGTATATAGACTATGTTCCTATTAATATTTCTATTACATCAACTACATTCCAATCAACAAATTTTAATTATAAAGCCTAGTATGCGTCTCTTATCAACTATATTTCGTCATTATCAACTACTTCTCAACAGATATTAAATTTGACTTTGATCTGCTAGTCTAAAGCCTGTGCCTCGTTTTGCTGCAAAATTACGGTATACGTGATCAAAACAGAAGTGACTGTGACAAGTAGCCCATAGTCCAGGTTGTAGAAGTTCGCAGCTGTGAACTGGATGGGCCTGGAGTGCACCAGATTCCGGAACTCGGAGAGATCGCTCCTCAATGATGGACCTGAAAATGAGGAATAGATCAGTTGGCTTAGGTCGATCCTTAATCATTTTAAGGAAGTATTTACAGCCCTTTTTGCGCATATACTGACCGACGGGGACGACCAGTGGGTTATGTGGGCCTACCCACTAAAACCCGACGGAGCCCAATAAAACGGAGCCGTCAGTTATTGTCCTAGCTTGGACATTCATATCTCCGTCACAGGCTATATTGTCTCGCTTATTTGATTAATTTTTGTACTGTACTTACTGATATCTTTCTCAATGAGAATATGATCCACAATGCTTATGACATCTTCTCTCTCTTTATTTGTATTTTCAGCAGATTTAATAAAACTTGTTAGGATTACAACATTGCTTACTAAATGCAATGCAAATGTGATACTGATCAATCGAGTTACATCAAACGACATCATCTGAAAATGTAAGATTCCAATGCAAAAAAGTATCAAATTCCAATGCGCGAGAGTTTGCGTCGTAAAGTTTTTATCATCAGGTCACATTTTGGTTTGAGGAGATCCGTAAACGAACTAAAGTCGCTGACATAGCCCGACGGATTAGCAAGCTAAAGTGGCAATGGGTAGGGCACATAGTATGCAGAACTGACGGCCCGATGGGGCAGCAAGGTTCTGGAGTGATATTTTGGTTTCCAGCAGGATCTCTCCTTCAGTTCAGACAAACTCTTCTAATTCTAATTCTAATTTATCAGAGGCAATGGGAGTCTACGAATGAACGAAATCAAGTCGTTGACATAGCCCGACGGATTAGCAAGCTGATGTGGCAATGGGAAGGGCACATAGGCCGGTGGGGTAGCATGGGTCTGGAGTGGGGGCCACGTACCGGAAAGGACCCCGGCTGACGACCGACGACCTCACAAAGGTAGCAGGAAGTTGCTGGATGCAGGCCGCTACCAAGCGGTATTTATGTAAATCGTTGGGGGAGGCCTATGTAATGTAATGGGAGGCTTGCACTAAATCAGGAAATAAGCAGTTAGGCAGTAGGATCAAGATTCATATTAAGTGCATTTTGATAACTTACTGTTATATCAAACACTCGAACTGTACTAGTAATTTCATTCATCACGTTCCATAAAAGAATCGTAGTATTCACAAGAATCTGCAAAAAGACGAATCATTTGAATATCTATGTATTTGATTTTTTCATAAAAAATCGGAGTTTACATACCCTTATGCCAAATATTTCGTTGATCAAATTGTTTTGTTTGACCAGCAACAAATAACTCTTAATAAGAGAAATGACATTAAAACTCCCATCTGTACGTTTATTTGATACCAACAGGGTTTTAGTTAGTTGTTCTTTTAGATTTCTCTTGGATAAGTATATGAAATTATTTTTGGTGTGAGAATAAATTTCACTAAGCATATTCTTGATAGTTCTTAGTCTGTGCTTAATGTGAATAATGTTTGCACGTGCATCTATTAATGTCAAAGTATTTATTATGTATTCAATTTCGATTCCGAAATGCAGGCTAATTTTTCCAAAATTTTGATAGACACTCAAAGTACAAGCCAGCTGTGCAAGTATGAGAATACACCCACTAGTGGTAGTCAAAAGTGTTGCTTTTAAAATTTCAGCTTTGATGACATTATTATGTGATAACCCAATCATGTCGTCTATTTGACCATAGATTTTAAAATAGCACAAACTCAAATGTCTATTTTTAAAAACGTAAGCAACGTGCACAATGTATTCGACAATTTTGATGAGATTAATTGCTCTGACTATTTTCAGAAATTCGGTTTCTTGAAGGTGTTCATCATGATAAACAAAATAGAAGTCGCCTGAAATAATTATAACAAATACCACAATAATGGCCACATAAGTCACAATTCTTTTGAACAACGAACATACTATTATTTTCGAATTTGTACTGTTGCGGCTGAGGATCGTGTAACCGAACATTTTTAACACCCGGTATAAAGGTGAAAAAGTATCAAATGCGGTGTAAGTTGTACTATCAACCTTTTTCATTTCCTTATCCATTTGAAGTTTTTTACACAATATTTTATTTAGCCGTGTAGTAATAAGAAAGGCGATTCGTTTCTTAATGGTGTTAATGATGACAGAAACATGGTAATAAACGTATGTTTATTTGAACACCGGAATGACATAAGTACATAAGACATAGCTTTTATGATGCTAGTACAAACATACATTATCATTAGTAGACAGTTTAAATACTCAAATGACTTAAGTGTCTTTATGTTAATTTCTTTTAAAGTTTTCAGACGGAACCACTGAACTGAAATAATTTTGGTAAAAAATATACAATGTGAGTCATGATAAATTGCACATATAAAAATAAATGAAACTAGACCTATTTTTATCGACAAAAAAGAGGTCAATTTGTTTTAGGTTTTTTTTTAATTTTTTTATAGAATTTTTTTTCTTCCAATTACTTATTGTAAAGAAAACGTAATAACTTTTTAACTAAGAGGTATATCCTGATAAAATAAAAACAGTAATAATTCTAAATAAAAGGCTATACTAAAAAAATACATAAAATACTCAGAGAATGGCAACACATAATCAAAAATGATACATTTTGAGAAAAATCTGCATTTTAATTCTTGTTTTTTTGGTTATTTGATTAATTTCTCCAAATAATGCCCCCATAACAGGTGGTTTTTATTACTTTGTGTTATTCTTTATCGTATTACCTTTGTAAAACAAAAAATATCATGTCTCTATCCCTATCACAACGTCACGAGTGCATACGCCGGCATATCGACTGATGCGAACATCAGGATCAATTCATCAGGCCAGCAGCGTTGGGGAGTCTAGGACTCCTCCATCAGCCTCTAGCAATTTAGGGAAGGTCGGTCTGCTGTAGTGGAGAAAAAATTATGAAGATGATGAAAGTATGTAATTTATTAAAGTGTAAAATTTTAAATTCTGATAGTAAAACACCAGTGCATTCAGAGCAATGGAGAGAAGCATACTACGGATCAGAAAGATACATAAAGTACGAAGTGAAGAGATAAGGCAAAAAACAAAGGTTACGGATGCTTTGAGATACGCACTAGAACTGAAGTGGAAATGAGCTGGTTACATAGCACGCTGCACTGATGGAAGATGGACATTGGATACCACTAAATGGAAAGGACCATCAGGCAAAATAAAGGCAGGTAGACCGAAACAGCGATGGGAAGATGACATTGTGGATACGGGTGGGAAAGACTGGATCGACCAAGGCACGGAAAGGGCAAGATGGAAAAGATTAGAGGAGGCCTATACCCAAAACGAGGTCCATACGCTTAATTAGATTAAATTTTAATATATATGTAAAGAAAACCTATTTTGAGGTTGTCTTTGGTTTATTTTTTCTTTAAGAGTAAAATGTCATGTCACACGAGCATGTCATGTGTCATGGAGATGTATTTTATAAATTACCGATAAAATGTTAATATTGTTTTAAATCGTTTTAATGAAACGGAATAAGAGCTTTGAATGTTAATTCTGTTATTTATTTTCAGAAACGCATTAATGCTTTTATTTCGAACAATATCATTATATATGTACTTACATAATTTTAAATTTGAATTCAAGGATTGGAACATTTGGAATAAAAGGCTTTATTATTTTTTTATTTATAATAAAACACCAAGTGCCTATGATATTTCAGATTCCTCTGCCTTTTTCCTACTTAACTTAATCAGATAGCGTTATTCATTCAAAATTCGAGTTTTGGAGTATGAAGACGGTGTACGTGATTAAAATAGAGATAAATGCGATTAGCAATCCATAGTCAATGTTGTAGAAGTTCGCAGCTGTGAACTTGATATGTCTAGAGTACACCAGATTCTGGAACTCCGAGAGATCACTCCTCAATGACGGGCCTGAAAATAAGGAATAGATCAGGTTGGTTTAGGTCGATCCTTAATCATTTTAGGAAAGTATTTATAGCCTTTTTTGCGCATATACTGACCGATGGGGACGACCAGTGGGCTATGTGGGCCTACCCACTAAAACCCGACGGAGCCCAATAAAACGGAGCCGTCAGTTATTGTAATAGCTTGGAAATTCATATCTCCGTCACAGGCTATATTGTCTCGCTTATGTGATTAATTTTTGTACTGTACTTACTGATATCTTTCTCAACGAGAATATGATCCACAGTGTTTAAGACATCTTCTCTCTCTTTATTTGTATTTTCAGCAGATTTAATAAAACTTGTTAGGATTACAACATTGCTTACTAAATGCAATGCAAATGTGATATTGATCAATGGAGTTACATCAAACGACATCATCTGAAAATGTAAGATTCCAATTCAAAAAAGTATCAAATTCCAATGCGCGAGAGTTTGCGTCGTAAAGTTTTTATCACCAGGTCACATTTTGGTTTGAGGAGATCCGTAAACGAACTAAAGTCACTGACATAGTCCGACGGATTAGCAAGCTAAAGTCAAATCAAATCAAAATCTTTATTTAAATCTTTATTTATCTTTATATATGTTACAGGAAATGTATGAATTCTAGGAATTGTATACTATTCCTAGGAAATGTATACAATTCCAAAGCTATTTAGGAAATGTATGAAATATTGCTTCAGAGATTTTTGAATACGCACATATCCTAGGACATGTATACTTTTCCTAGGAATTTTATAGAATTCCAATATTGTATTAGGAAATGTTTAAAACTAAGCGGCACAAGCGCGGTCGTGTGATCGGGTGCCCCTCAGTACGCCTAAAATTTCATTTAGACAAACCACATTGACCGATAGGTACTTTTAACTCACAACTATTTTTGTTTAGCCTGAAAGTTGTTTCCGCACTATTATACTTTGGCTGAAAAAAAATTTGCCTATTGGCATACCTTTCTTTCGGCATCACGCATATTACGCTGAAGTATTGGAAAACCCTAATTTTAACATCTCTTTTGTTAAACTATTATTGACATGAAGGTTTTAGTACTCCTGTAGCTGGATAACAAAGTCTCGGTTAGGTTAGGTTAGACTTGCGACCTTACACATACACAGCAGCCGCGGCGCGGTAGCGCCATTTAAGTTTCGGAGAAAAAAAAAGAAATCTTAATTACATTTCCGATTGCTGTTTAGGAAATGTGTAAATTTCCTAGGAAATGTGTCTAATATAATTTACATCACACATTTCCGGGTGATTTTAGGACTTATACACAAATCCTAGGAATTGTATACAATGACGGATTTCATACATTTCCTGTAACATATATAGCAAGCTAAAGTGGCAATGGGCAGGGCACATAGTACGCAGAACTGACAGCCCGATGGGGCAGCAAGGTTCTGGAGTGGAGGCCGCGTACCGGAAAGCGCAGGGTAGGACGTTCCCACAAGGACCCCGGCTGACGACCGACGACATCACAAAGGTAGCAGGAAGGCACTGGACTCTAAACTTCAGTGGGGACCCCATATAACAGCTCTAGCAAGTAGGCTTAGCTCAGCTGCTTTTGCAATTAAGAAAATAAGATCTCTAACTGATATTCCAACTGCTCGCTTAGTTTACTTTAGTTACTTTCATAGCCTGCTATCATATGGAATCTTACTATGGGGAAAGGCAGCTGATTTTGAAACTATATTCATCCTACAAAAAAGAGCTATAAGGTCCATTTATAAATTGAAACCAAGAACCTTTAATTTGACTAGTTTTAATTTAATTAGTCTAAACAAATAAAGAAAATTTTGATTTTGATTTTGATTTTGATGCAGGCCGCTACCAACCGGTCTTTATGGAAATCGTTTGGGGGAGGCCTATGTAATCTAATGGGATATTTGCACTAATTCAGGAAATAAGAAAATAGGCTGTAGGATCAAGATTCATATTGTGCATTTTGATAACTTACTGCTGTATCATAAAACACTCGAACTATACTATTAATTTCATTCATCACGTTCCATAAAAGAATCGTAGTATTCACAAGAATCTGCAAATAAGACGAATCATTTCAGTATCTATTTTGATNTATGTTAATTTCTTTTATAGTTTTCAGACAGAACCACTGAACTGAAATAATTTTGGTAAAAAATATACAATGTGAGCCATGATAAATTGCACATATAAAAATAGATGAAACTAGACCTATTTTTATCGACAAAAAAGAGGTCAATTTTTTTTAAGTTTTTTTTATTTTTTTATAGAATTTTTTTTCTTCCAATTACTTATTGTAAAGAAAACGTAATAACTTTTAAACTAAGAGGTAGGTATATCCTGATAAAATAAAAACACTAATAATGCTAAATAATAGCCTATACTAAAAAAATACATAAAATACTCAGAAAATGGCAACACATAATCAAAAATGATACATTTTGAGAAAAATCTGTATTTTAGTTCGTGTTTTTTTGGTTATTTGATTAATTTCTCCAAATAATGCCCCCATAACAGGTGGTTTTTATTACTTTGTGTTATTCTTTATCGTATTACCTTTGTAAAACCAAAAATATCATGACTCTATCCCTATCACAACTCACAACGTCACGAGTGCATACGCCGGCATATCGACTGATGCGAACATCAGGATCAATATTCATCAGGCCAGCAGCGTTGGGTAGTCTAGGACTCCTCCATCAGCCCCTAGCAATTTAGGGAAGGTCGGTCTGCTGTAGTGGAGGAAAAATATGATGGTGATGAAAATGTAGTATAAAAGTGAAAAAATTACAATTCTGATAATAAATCACCAAGCGCTTATGATATAATAATTATTTTCAGATTCTTCTACCTTTTACCTACTTAGCACCAGTCGATTTGTTGTCAAAAAAAACCGGCCAAGTGAGTGTCGTGCCACGCGCTGTAGGGTTCCGTAGTTGTCCTTCGTAACCACAATATATTTCAGAAGCAAGCAATTACTTCATCTAAAGTCACTTTTAATAATATTCTTCTAAGGAATTTAATTAGGTATGAAATTTTACAATACCTGAGTAAAACGACTATTACTCTGAAACTGTTACTGTCCTTAAAAGTTCGTAAAGCACTATTATCATGATTTTTTTTCAGATAGTTTAGTTTTTAGAGGGGTGGGGGGGAATCATTATTAATAATCATTAAATGAATACAAACGTATCACATGTTTCATTCGTTTATTTACTTATTCTTTTTATAATCAGATAGCGTCATATAATTCAACATTTTTGAGTTTGAAGTACGAAGAAGTTTTGGACTATGAAGACGGTGTACGTGATTAAGATAGAGATAAATGCGATTAGCAGTCCATAGTCAATGTTGAAGAAGTTCGCAGCTGTGAACTTGATAGGTCTGGAGTGCACCAGATTCCAGAACTCCGAGAGATCGCTCCTCAATGATGGGCCTGAAAATGAGAAATAGACCAATTGGTTTAGATCGATCCTTAATCATTTTAAGGAAGTATTTACAGCCTCTTTTGCGCACATACTGACCGATGGGGACGACCAGTGGGTTATGTGGGCCTACCCACTAAAACCCTACGGAGCCCAATAAAACGGAGCCGTCAGTTATTGTAATAGCTTGGAAATTCATAGCTCCGTCACAGGCTATATTGTCTCGCTTATAAATGTGATTAATTTTTGTACCTACTATACTTACTGATATCTTTCTCAATGAGAATATGATCCACAGTGCTTATGACATCTTCTCTCTCTTTATTTGTATTTTCAGCAGATTTGATAAAACTTGTTAGGATTACAACATTGCTTACTAAATGCAATGCAAATGTGATACTGATCAATGAGTTTAATTCAAACGACATCATCTGAAAATGTAAGATTCCAATTCAAAAAAGTATCAAATTCCAATAGGCGAGAGTTTGCATCGTAAAGTTTTTATCATCAGGTCATAATTTGGTCTTCAGCAGGATCTCTCCTTCAGTTCAGAAAAACTCTTCTTATTTACCAGAGGCAATGGGAGGTATAAGGGGAGATCCGTAAACGAACTTAAGTCGTCGACAATTTTATTTGACATAGCCCGACGGATTAGCAAGCTGAAGTGGCAATGGGAAGGGCACATAGACCGGTGGGGCAGCATGGGTTTGGAGTGGAGGCCACGTACCGAAAAGCGCAGCGTAGGACGATCCACAAGGACCCCGGCTGACGACCAACGACCTCACAAAGGTAGCAGGAAGGCGCTGGATGCAGGCCGCTACCAACCGGTCTTTATGGAAATCGTTGGGGGAGGCCTATGTAATGTAATGGGATACTTGCACCAATTCAGGAATTAAGCAGATAGGCTATTGAATCAAGATTCATGCTGTGCATTTTGATAACTTACTGCTGTATCGTAAAACACTCGAACTATACTATTAATTTCATTCATCACGTTCCATACAAGAATCGTAGTATTCACAAGTATCTGCAAATAAGACGAATCATTTCAGTATCTATTTTGATATTTTCATAAAAAATCGTAGTTTATAATTACACTTACCCTTATGCCAAATATTTCGTTAATCAAATTGTTTTGTTTGACCAGCAACAAATAACTCTTATTAAGAGAAATGACATTGAAACTCCCATTTGTACTTTTATTTGATACCAACAGGGTTTTATTAAGTTGACTTTTTGGATTGTATATGAATTTATTTTCGGTGTGAGAATAAATTTCACCAAGCATATTCTTGATAGTTCTTAATCTGTGCTTAATGTGAACAATGTTTGCACGTGCATCTATTAATGTCAAAGTATTTATTAAGTATTCAATATCGATTCGTAAATGCAGGTGAATGTTTCCAAATCGATAGAAACTCAAACTGCAAGCCAGCAGCTGTGCAAGTATGAGAATACACCCACTAGTTATAATCAACAGTGTTGTTTTTAAAATATCAGCTTTGATGACATTATTATGTGATGACCCAATTATGTTGTCTATTTGATCGTAGATTTTAAAGTAGCACAAACTCAAATGTCTACTTTTAAAAACGTAAGCAACGTGCACAATGTATTCGATAATTTTGACGAGATTAATTACTCTGACAATTTTCCGAAATTCGGTTTCTCGAAGGTAACCATCATCATAATAAAGAAAATACAAGTCGCATGAAAAAATTATAACAAATACCATAATAATGGCCACATAAGTCACAATTCTTTTGAACAACGAACGTACTATTATTTTCGAATTTGTACTGTTGCGGCTGAAGATCGTGTAACCGAACATTTTTAACACCCGATATAAAGGTGAAAAAGTATCAAATGCGGTGTAAGTTGTACTATCAACCTTTTTCATTTCCTTAGCCATTTGAAGATTTTTACACAATGTTTTATTTAGCCGTGTAGTAGGTATAAGAAAGGCGATTCGTTTGTTAATGGTGTTAATGATGACATAAACATGGTAATAAACGTATGTTTATTTGAACACCGGAATGTACATTAAGATATAAATCTTTTATGATGCTAGGATAAACATACATTATCATTAGTAGACTGTTTAAATATTAAAATGACTTTGGTGTCTATCTTTATGTTAATTTCTTTTATAGTTTTCAGACTGAACCACTGAACTGAAATTTTGGTAAAAAATATATTTTTTAGTTTGGAGAAGGAGTTTTGTCTTATCGCAAAAAAATTGAAGGTAATGAAATTAAGCCTAGGCGTAGACCACCGACTTTTAGTAGGCCGATAGTGAGGCCCGATTCTAATAATTTGTATGAAGAATCGGCCGATACCAAATCGGTGGAATGTGCGCACTTTCATACATCTCCATACTGATCAACAGCCCGACCCAACTATAGGCCAACTAAAAGTCTGTGGTCTGCGTTTAGGCTAAGAGCATAGAGTTATTAACCCAGGAGTGGAACTGACAGGCAATCCCCTCTAGCAATGTGAGTAGACCAGTGGTTCACTCAGTTTATAAAAACTAGTTGCAGCGCCACCAATGACGTATTCCAAATGTCACTATTGATGAGTAACGTGCTGAGACAAAAATGGTGAATTGCAGTGTATTTTATTGTAAAAAGATATCTGAAACTTCATATCTTGAAAAGGACAATATTACCTTCCATCAGTAAATATTATTTTATTTATTTTACATTAATTAATACACTAAATTTGCAAAAAACTAAATTTCAAGAAGTGTTGCCACTGGAAAGCACAAATTCCTAATTTTGTAATATTTTTAAGAATAGTGTACTTACGAATATAATCGAAATTCTATGTTAAAAATTTGATACTGCCTACCTATTGGCAGGAAGTAAGTATTTGGAAAAGAAAGTTTTTTTTTATTTGGTCAATATACTAATTAATTAATGTAAATAAATCCTATGTCCAAACGTTTGTATTAATACAATAAAATAATGTTCGTCGAATCTGCCTATTTCATTATTACATAGTACGGTCAGTGTTTGGTAACCCAAAAGTGTACATTTTTATTTCAATACGCTGGCCACCCAGCGGAAATTTTAGTGTGGTACAGCACAATATGAAATATCGATATCGACATCGACNTGTATAAATATTAGGTACCTATTTCATGGGTAGTAGGGTAATGGTGGTAGGGTTAATACTGGGACGTTTTAAATTGCTTTTTAAAAGCCCTACTTGCATAAATAAATGGCTTGTTAGTTTTTTTTTCATGTAACTCATAAACTTCACAATTCTTATTGGTGCTAAGGAAGAAATGCCAAACTTCTGCGTATTTTCCTGTAAATAGAGATCTGAAACATTGAATCTTCCTTATGATAATAAATTAATTCATATTATTTAAAACAAAAACCATAGACTATGAACCATAGAGCAATAATTCTCATCGACAAAAATATCGATAGTGTCCCAGCGCCATCAGCTGTTACACAAATGTCATTACCTCGTCCCCCTCAGGAAATGGCGAAATTTTTTGTATGGAAATAAACGCGCGCTGCTACTCCTGGGTTAATAACTCTATGGCTAAGAGTGATGTGGACTAATCCTATTTGTGATTTTTTTTGTGACAAATATTATAACATTGTTTAAATACTCCAGATTTCAAGTCGAGTTTTTGATCACAGATTGTTTCGAGATTTCGAAAAATTTAGACGAGTGCATACGCCGGCATATCGACTGATGCGAACATCAGGATCAATTCATCAGGCCAGCAGCGTTGGGTAGTCTAGGACTCCTCCATCAGCCTCTAGCAATTTAGGGAAGGTCGGTCACTTGTAGTGGAGAAAAAATTATGAAGATGATGAAAGTATGTAATTTATTAAAGTGTAAAATTTTAAATTCTGATAGTAAAACACCAGTGCATTCAGAGCAATGGAGACAAGCATACTACGGATCAGAAAGATACATAAAGTACGAAGTAAAGAGATAAGGCAAAAACAAAGGTTACGGATGCATTGAGACACGCACTAGAACTGAAGTGGAAATGGGCTGGTTACATAGCACGCTGCACTGATGGAAGATGGACATTGGATACCACTAAATGGAAAGGCCCATCAGGCAAAAACAAAGGCAGGTAGACCGAAACAGCGATGGGAAGATGACATTGTGCAGACGGGTGAGAAAGACTGGATCGACCAAGGCGCGGATGGGGCAACATGGAAAGGATTAGAGGAGGCCTATACCCAAAACGAGGTCCATACGCTTAATTATGTTAAATGTTAATATATACTTACAAAATTTTAAATGTAAATTCAAGGATTGGAATAAAAGGCTTTATTATTATTTTATTTATAATAAAACACCAAGTGCCTAAGATATTTCAGATTCCTCTGCCTTATTCCTACTTAGCATAATCAGAGCGTTATTTATTCAAAATTCCAGTTTTGGAGTATGAAGACGGTGTACGTGATTAAGATAGAGATAAATGCGATTAGCAGTCCATAGTCAATGTTGTAGAAGTTCGCAGCTGTGAACTTGATGGGTCTGGAGTGCACCAGATCCCGGAACTCGGAGAGGTTGCTTCTCATTGATGAACCTGGAATAAGAAAGACTAGTCGATTTTGAATGATTCATTTAGATCGTGAAAAATTTACGGCCATACTCTCATATCATTTAATTTATATAGTTATCCATTTATAGTGTTCATGCTACTAAAAATAAAATATTTTAATATTAAATTAAACTGGAAAATCACTCGTCTTAACGAAAAATTTATTAGTAATGTGGTCAACAACCTCCTTTGTGGTCTAGTGGTAAGACCACCTGCTTCAGACCAGAGGTCCCGGGTTCGATTTCCAGTGGGGACAGATTTTTCTGTTCGGTTTGGTTGGTGGTACGGCTTGTTCTAAGTCCGCCTGGCTAGCTACCACCATCTTACCTAAGTCTGTCGCCATAACAACAATGTTAACAGCATTGTTGTGTTCCGGCAGTTAGAGGTAAGATAGCCAGTTCCTCCGTGGTTGAGGATTCCGGGTGAAGCTCGCTTCCACCTTCGGCCTGATCATCACTTACCATCAGGTGAGATACAGGCCAAGAGCTTCCTCGTTGTGGATAAAAAAAAACGTACAGCTTGACGTTTTGGTTGTGTTGCTACAGCCGTGGTCACAAACATGATGATCTTACGCCACCCTCAATGTATATTTATTATGTATCTTTCTGATCCGAAGTATAGCTAGTGATCGGCTAAAACGTCAAGCTATTGATAAAGATTATGATAGAACTTCACTTACTGATATCTTTCTCAATGAGAATATTATCCACAGTGCTTAAGATATCTTCTCTCTCTTTGTTTGTATCTTCAGCAGACTTAATTAAACTTGCGAGGCTTATGAAAATGTTTACTAAGAACAATACAGATGTGCTACTAACAACCAAAAAGTTTACACCAGTCAGCATCTGGAAATGATAGATCCCGATACAAAAAAGCTTCAAATTCCTTACATTTTTCTGTAAAGTTCTCATCTCAGTCTCCACTGCAGGAGCACAAAACTCTTGAATTTACCAGAAGCAATTAGGTCGCTATGATCACTATGTTTTCATCGCTTCACGCAAGATTCTTCTTGTATCATAAAGGCTAAAGTTTCAGCCAAACCAACGCGAGTATCTCGCGTCGGCGATGGCGAAGGTGATAGCGATCACTACGCATGCATAGATCACCGTGACCAATGACGCGTACGCACGCGTTGATGTGAACTTATCGCTCAAATTCCTACATGACATTTGATTGCTACCTATCGCGCACGTCGCACGCCGGTTGCACGTACGCGTTGGTTTTGCCGAACCTACTCGTATAAGACATCAAAATAATGTAGTAGGTGCTTCTTATCACACATAGAAGAGCGCATCGAACGATTGCAAACCAAATTTAAAAAACTACTGCGTTTTCATAACTTACTGTCTTGTGGAAAAGCACTTTAACTGTATTAATTACTCCGAACATTAGGTTCCACAAAATAATCGTAGTATTAACAAGAATCTGCAAAGAAAAATCATTAAAATAATATCTACTTGAATTTTTATAATGGCTACCTTTTCTTTATCTGGGGGCACGGCAGTGCCCCCACCAAGTCGAGCAAAAAAGCGGCACGGCCGTACCATCCTTTTCTCGAAGCAATTCAGGCCATTTTCGACCGCCTGTAACTTCGTTGTGGATAAAACTAGAAGGCTGAATTTTCATTAGCTATGCAGGCATTGTAAAGACACGGTATATTTAAAATTTCATTCAATTTGAACCAGTAGTTTAAGAATTATAACGGGTCAAAGTTACTTAATTTTGTCACTCACTGACTGACTCACTGACTCACTGACTCACTCACTGACTCACCGATCATCAAAACTCTAAGGCACTTCTAGCAGACCTAGAAGCTTCAAATTTGGAATATAAGTAGTGTTTGGTGTATGAATCAAGGAAAAACTAAAATATTTGGGGGCACGGTAGTGCAACCGCCAAGTCGAGTAAAATTTTTCAATTTCGGTCCAGTTTTCTAGATACATAACTGCTGTCTACAAAATACAAAAAGAAATGAGATCCCATCAAAAACAATACTTGTCAAAAAAACCAAGTCTCGCAACTCAGTTGTTCTACGGTAAAAAGTTGTGAGATCCATGTAATACCAAGTCCAGGCCAGGAAATCTTTAACGTTTTACATAAATATATTGACTTGGCCATCGCATGAAAACACGTGTAAATTAAATTATTTAGTGCGATGGCCAAGTCAATAATTTATGTAAAACGTTAAAGATTTCCTGGCCTGGACTTGGTATTACATGGATCTCACAACTTTTTACCGTAGAACAACTGAGTTGCGAGACTTGGTTCTTTTGACAAGAATTGTTATTGATGGGATTTTATTATTTACTATATTTTGACGTTCACAAGTGCCACTTGTGGTCTAAACTGAATAAATATTTTTGATTTTGATTGATAAATAATGAAAGTTTTTACAAGCTTTATATTGACTTCACTTGTTAGTATGTGTGGGACAAATCTTGCAACTAAATTTTAGACCAGTTCTCCTCAACCGATTGAGCTGAAATTTGGTATACTTATGTAAGTACGATGACAATGCAATATTATGGTACCATTGACCTGGTTTGATGATGGAGTCAGGAGGTGGCCATAGGAACTCCTAAACGAATCGACGGAATGGCATCGAATTTGGGTTCGTTGGATTTGTCTTTTTGAGCACTTTAGTGCTAGATGATGTTCAGGATCCTGAGATTGATAAACAACTAAAAAGTGTAAAATAAAATTATAATAAAAAAAAACTTTTTTTTAAAAACAAGCTTTATTCTGAAATGCAGTTGTACTAAAACGAAAAAATAATTGTATGCAAGATTCAAATAATTTCGAAAGCTTGTAGCGCAAACAGAAGAAAAGCGGAATAAATTACATGCGCGATACAAGCTTTCGAAATTATTTGAATCTTGCATACAATTATTTTTTCGTTTTAGTACAACTGCATTTCAGAATAAAGCTTGTTTTTAAAAAAAAGTTTTTTTTTATTATAATTTTATACTTACTCTCACGCCAAAAATGTCGTTGATTATATTGTTTTGTTTTACCAGCAACAAATAACTCTTACTAAGAGGGACGACATGAAAGCTGTTGTCTGTAGCTTTACTAAATACCATTAGGGTTTTATTTACTTGATCTTTTGGGTTGTACAGCGATTGACACTCAACGAAATTGAAAACATTAAATTTATTTTTAGTGAGAGAATAAATTTCATTAAGCATAATATCCTTGATAGTTGTTAGTCTGTATTTAATGTTAATAATGTTTGCACGTGCGTCTGTTAACGTCAACATATTTACGGTAAGCAATGCATTGTCAATAAAGATTCGTAAATGTAGAACAGTATTTGCTAAAGGTTGATAGACAAGCAGACTGGAAGCCATTATTGCAAGTACAAGCACACAGCCAGTAGAGGTGACTACAATGGTTGTTTTCAAAATTTTAGCTTTAATGACAATATTATGTGATGTACCGATGATGCTATCAATTCGGTCATAGATTTTAAAATAACATAAGCTTATGTGTCTGCTTTTGAATACATAAGCAACGTGTACGAGATAGTCAACAATTTGCACGAGATTTACAGTTCTGACTAATAATTCGGTTCCCCGAAGTTTACCGTTATCAGCCATGACATGAAAGTCGTATGAAATTATTGTTACGAATACCATAATAATGGTCACATAAGACACAATCCTTTTGAACAACGAACACACTTTTATTGTAGATTTTTTATTGTCACGGCTGAGGATTGTGAAACAGAACATTTTTAACACCCGGTGCAAAGGAGAAAAAGTATCAAATGCGGTGTAAGTTGTGTTATCAACTTTTTTAGGCATTTTCATTATTTCTTGTGCAGTCGCCTGATTCATTGGTTGCCCTGAACGGTATGATTTAGCCGCGTAGTATTAAAAAGGGAAATTTGTTTATCTAATGATGACAGAAAGATAAATGGTCGTATATAATTATACCTACACGACCATTTCTCATCATTAGATAACAAACAATCATTAAATATTGAATAACATCCATTGCTGGGAAGGTTATTATGATTTATGATATAAGTAGTACCTAGGAGAGTTGTGACAATTTTTACTTTAGGGACCATATCTCGCTCAAAAAACATTCAACAGCTATGAATCATACAAATTAATGCAGCGCCGTTCCTTCTGTCTTCAAAACAATCACCAAAGTTAACTAAAGTATTAGGGTTTCTAAGAAAATCACCAAAATCTTAGACCACTCCCTCTGTCACAACTCTCCTAACACCGAGGTAAGTTGTGACAGGTACCGAGGCGAGTTGTGACAGCATTATATTTCATCTATTAGATATAAAAATACCATAATACTCAATCAAATATCATTTTTTAGCAAAAAAGTACTTTAATCACCTTTAGTAACAATTAAAACAAATAGTTATAGGATGTCGTTACACAGATTGAGCCACATTTCTCCAGCTTTCATTTTTCTTCCACGACACTTATTTTTTTTATTATATTTTTTAGCTAATTTATAGTCACTTAATACATTTCCTCCTCCACCTCTTCCCTTGCCTTCTTCTTCTTTAGAAATAAAATAGTCGCGGTGGTATAATCCATAGACGGAGCTTCGCCTTCTGGGTTTACTTGATAAGCCTCTTTCTTCTTAATATATCTTGACAAGTTTAGATTGTGAGAGGTCGCAGCATATGTTAAACTTTAACCCTTTTTAACCTAATCAAGTCCTATATTTCGACTCCAGCAAGCAGTTCCTCTATACGGCATTTATGTATACTTATTAGGCATTCAGAATCAAAAAAGTAGCAGCAGGCAATTACATATACAAATTATGAACCTACTAACACACAAAAAACATCTAAAAACATCGTGGAAATGGCCCATCAGAAAAATTAGGTAAGCTAGGAGAGTTGTGACAGCCTGTCACAACTCTCCTAGGTGTTTAAAATGACGACTTGGTTCCAATAATAATTTTTATTTTCTAAACACGATGCGCACACAAAATATCAGTGCTACATTTTGAGACCCGAATAACCATGCAACTTGAGAAAAAATAACACAACAGTGCACATATACTAAAACATGATATAATTTGAAATAAAATTTTGACGAAAAACTTACTTTTCGCATTTTTTTGTACACAGACGTCATATTTACGTAACCGTGCCTCTAGCACCGCCCGCAGGTACTTAGTTAAGAAGAGCGTCTTAAAAGCGACAAACAAGCGTTTTTTCCAGCTTCCTAACTATATTAAGTAAGGAGAAATCGTCCTTGTCACAACTCACCTCTGTCACAACTCTCCTAGGTCTCCCCTACCATGTAAAAAACATACCTACATTCGTTATTATCAGACTGCATATTAAATATTTTTAAAGTAGCTCTATCTGTGTGTTTATTATGTGTATCGTTTTCAACTTTCCAACGAAATATCGGAAAATCGAAATTAGGGTACATGGAGCAATCACGTCACTATTAATTATTAGGTGTGTTTTTATGTCTTTTGAAGTTTTCACAGGTTTAGAATAAAAGTACGTAAATTCTTGACTATTGAAATTTATTTATTTATTATATTTCATAAGAAGAAGAAAAATGACTAGTCTACGCAACGTGGTGTTACAATCAAAATGGCGATCGCGAGTTGAAGGTTCGTACATACTGCAATGTGATGTGTACTGCGCGCTGAGGGCTTACACCCGTATTCACAAACATTACTATGAGGTCTCACAGTGCGCGTGCACGTACAGGGCGATACATGAACCAATCACAGAGCTCTATTCAACGCTGTGCGTTCGATTTGCTGCTTCACTAAAGCATGCATCGTTTGTGAATACGGGCGTTCATAGTGTGAGTTTTCATCAAACATCGTCACTAGTGACGGCGTAAAAAAGTGACATTAAAAGTGTGACGGATTGTACAGCGCCCCTAGCGGAGACTTTCAAGAACTGAAATTTTCATTATATTTTTTTAACTCACTCGCTTTGATGTAAACTCACACAAAGCCCATGTCCCATGCGTCGAAGTCCGGACCACGACACAAGTGTTGAAATTTTTATTTAATTATCTTACACAATTTTATTATTTTTGGAATCTAAACTAATAGTGTTATTAATTAAAATGCACATTTTCCAGCATGTATACGGTGTAGGT
The DNA here is from genome assembly GCF_004193835.3 of Ostrinia furnacalis. Taxonomy (NCBI): domain Eukaryota; kingdom Metazoa; phylum Arthropoda; class Insecta; order Lepidoptera; family Crambidae; genus Ostrinia; species Ostrinia furnacalis. The sequence continues at coordinate 171,651 of NW_021136861.1, read as the reverse complement.
GATGAAAACAGAAACGAATGCGACGAGAAACCCGTAGTCAATGTTGTAGAAGTTAGCGGCTGTGAACTGGATGGGTCTGGAGTGCACCAGATCTCGCAATTCCAAGAGGGCGTCTCTCATTTGGGGACCTGTAATATAGAGGTTAAACTAAATGATTGTAGGTGAGGCATACTATCCGTTTGCGATAAGTTTGCTGCTGGCGATATGACGTATGCACTCGAAGGAAAGCGTCTATAACTTTAGCAATGTGCGTTTAATCACTAACTAATTGCGTTTAATCGCGGTTGGAGGAGGCGCATTCCACGACCCGGCAAACTTAGCGCGAACGGGTACGAGTAGTATGGCTCACAGAACGAATGGCCTTTCAGGTAAAAAAGTTATCAAGTGGTAGAAAAAGTGCAGTATAGGCAAAACCCTAACTTGGTGGATCGACGATCTGGTCAAGGTAGCGGGAAGCGCAGGACTGGTTGTTATGGATATTCTTGGTGAGGTTGGTGAGGCCTTTATCGAGCAGTGGACAGAATTCGATGGAAACGAAACAAAATAAAGAAGGAATTAGCTGAATCATCATCTTTAATCATCAAATCATTTGTCTCCAATTCAGAAGTTACGATTCTCCTTGTTAAGAGGTAAATGGAGAATTTGGTCTACACTTTCCACGCTGGCCAGACGAATTAGGCAGGCTCAAATTGTTAAGGGAGGTAAATAGCTAAATGAATTTGATAGGGGGCAATGCTGCAGAAAATTCATACAGTGCTAAAAGTACTGTACTTACTGATATCTTTGTCAACGAGTATATGATCCACAGAGCTTAAGACGTTTTCTCTCTCACTGTATGTGTTTTCGCAACGCTGAATGAAGTATACGAAGACTCCTCCACTGATTACCAAGCTTGCTGAAGCCGTGATACCCAGCAACGAGTTTGCACCAAACGGCACCTAAAAATGTAACAGGATGAAGAGCTTCAATGCAGTTCATCATCATCATCATCATTTCAGCCACAGGACGTCTACTGCTGAACATAGCCCCCCCTCCCCAATAACTTTCAAATCGCACGGTTGGTAGCGGCCTGCATCCAACTCCTTCCTGCTACCTTTATCAGTTAAGTCCGGTACGTGGCCTCCACTCCAGAACTGTCATGTGACTTAAAGTATTTGGAGATTCTTGTATTAAAAAATTATGATCCAATTTAAATTGAAAAGGACCAATTGAACTGTGTGCCACGTGTGAACGTGTGAACAAGTGAAAGAAGAAGATTGAGCATTCTACAAAATCTTTGGTTACTTACGTGCTTATGATAAAACACCCGAACAGTTCCAATTACACCATTAATTGAATTCCATATAAGTGAAGTATTATTGATAAGAACCTGGAAACAGGAAGATTTGTTTAAAAATATACTAAACTTGATCTTTTCATAAAATTCTGAGTCAAATACTTACTCTTACACCAAATATTTCGTTGATTAAATTGGTTTGTTTTAGCAGCAACAGATAACTTTTACTAATAGAAATGACATCTAAGCTGTTATTTATACCTTTCCTTGACATAACAAGGTTTTTGTTTTGTTTTTTTGGTGTGCATAAACACACTGGTTTACTCTCAACAAAATTTAAAACATTGAATTTATTATTGCTGGCAGAATATAGTTCATTGATCATATCTTTAATGGTTCTCAGTCTGTACTTGATGTGAATAACATTTGCACATGCGTCTATTAATGTAAGAGTATTTAATGAAAACATTAAAAAATCAATAAGAATTCGAATTTGTATGTAAATTTTGCCAAATATTATATACGCGCACAAAGTGCAAGCCATCTTTGCAAGGTCGAGTAAACCGTAGATTGAGATCGTAATAACTGTTATTTTAAAAATGTTAGCTTTGATGATAACATTGTGTGATGTTCCGATGATCTTGTCTATTTGATCGTAGATTCTCAAGTAGCACAAACTCAGGTTTCCTCTTTTGAAAACATAGCCAATATGTACGAGGTATTCGATGCTTATGCAACGATTAATTGTTTTAACTATATCAGGCAAGTCGGAATTCTTCGGTTCAATTTCAGTGAAAAAATATAGACAAAAAGTAGTGAATGCAAACATTCCAATAAAGACCATAACAATGGTCACGAATAACGAAATTCGTTTGAACAATGGATAAAGAGTAACTTTTGATTGTGTACTATCACGATATAGGATTGTGAAGTAAAATATTTTTAACACTCGGTTTAAAGACGAAAAAGTGTCAAAAGCGTTGTATGTTGTGTCGCCGATATTTTTTGAAATTTTCATTGTTTTATTTTAAATAATATGATCACAAATAAATAGGATACTTCGTAATGACGACCTAACTCAATGGCAGACGGTAACTAACTTAACGGTATGATTCAGCTGTGTAAGTTTGTTTTGTTAGGCCTGGTTTCCTCCACGGCAGAGCGATGCGGCGCGGAGCAGAAATGTTTTTTGAAGAACCAATCTTCCATCCATTATAATTAATTTGTACAACTCCACTTCGGTGGAAATGGATCGAGCGGAGAAAAGATGAGATGTGTCGAGCGCACTTGTTTTTCTATGGAATTCGGCGTCGTGGCGCGGTGCGAAGAATAGCGGAATCACGGTAATGCTATCTACATTATACAGTATTCCAACTCGGCCATATTTTTGAAATAAATGTCAACAGTCGCGCGGTACGTCACAGTATGACAACATGCGATAGGGCTGCCCACCTACAGTACCCAGTTTAATTACATCTGCCTACTTACAATTTCTATCTAGTTTTGTGATTGTACTTTTTTATTTAGTTAGACAAACAAAATACTTTGTGAATGGAATAGGTTAAAAATGTGTGTTGTTTTGTGATTAGTAGATTTAATTTATTTAAAACTACGTAAATAATTTTGAAACTTTAATAATCATAATGATCTGTTACGTTAATTTCGGGCGAGCGAAGTTGTGGGCAAAAGCTGGTTTAATACAATATAATTTTCATTTCAAATCAAACTGACTGAAAATGACAAATTGACTAGTTTTTGAACAATTTGACCGTAAATGACGGTCACTCAAATTCAATCAGTTTTGTCATTTTTAACACTTGGCCACCGACGTCCATTCGGCACATTCGCGACACCCCCGACTTTTGCATACCGAGCGCATACCGAGATTTGAATTTCGAAAGAAAGTTCTCGTTTCGTCTGTTTATATGAAGTTACAATACTGTATGATATGATATTATTACCGTGGCGGAATGGTGCGGAAATGTGCGGAGTAGTGCGGTTGCATAGAGAGCAATAGACTGACAGCCAAGCACAGCTCCACTCTTCTAAAAAAAAGTAAAAGTTAAAATCACTTTATTTGCATATTAAAAACTAGCGGCCGCCCGCGACTTCGTACGCGTGGATACCGTTTTACCCCCTTCATCTATCTTACGCGGTTTAGATTTTTTCATACAAATGTTTTTTTCCGCTAACTCCCATTCCCGTGGGAATTTTGCAATATCCTGTTGTAACTAAGCTTTAAGTTTACTAAGGTACCTGCATGCCAAATTTCAAGCGTATAACATAAGCGGTTCAGATTTTTCATACAAAACAATTTTCCAGCGAATTCCCATTCCCGTGGGAATTCCTAAGTATCCTATAACCTGCCCAGAAGTATGAAGAATGATTGTACCAAGTTTCGTTAAAATCCATCGAGTAGTTTTTGTTTCTATAAGGAACATACAGACAGACAGACAGACAAAAATTTTACTGATTGCATTTTTGGCATCAGTATCCATTACTAATCACCCCCTGATAGTTTTTTGAAAATATATTTAATGTACAGAATTTACCTCTCTACAGATCCCAACTAATATTATAAATGCGAAAGTAACTCTGTCTGTCTGTCTGTCTGTCTGTCTGTCTGTCTGTCTGTTACGCTTTCCCGCTTAAACCTCGCAACCGATTTTGATGAAATTTGGCATAGAGATAGTTTGAGTCCCGGGAAAGAACATAGGATAGTTTATATCCCGGTTTTTGAAACAGGGACGCGCGCGATAAAGTTTTTCTGTGACAGACAAAATTCCACGCGGGCGAAGCCGCGTTCGGAAAGCTATTTATTATAAGTATAGATAGTGCTTACAAATCGTCAAATATTAAAATAATAATAAAAGACAAAAACCCTTCGCATGTCTTATAAGTACCAGCGCTTCGCGACCAACATTTAGCTTCAGCAACTTCGCTGTGCTTTAGTGGAAATTATAGCCTGCCAGCTTCGCCGCCCATCTCGTCTCCGCAGCGCTCTGCCTTGGTGGGAACCGGGCCTTAGTGACTATTCAATTCATATAATAAAATCCATTGTTATGTAAGTTATGATTTATTTGTTACGACTTTAACATTACCAGTTTGTTTAAATATGAAATTATTCAAAGTAACTCTATTAATCTGTCTGTACAAAGAAGAACGGTCACGCCCCATACAAAAAAAACCCAGACCCGACAGAAACGAGACATACCTCCTTTTTTTGTNTCTTCTTTCTTTTTAATGTTTCACATCAGAACCGTTTAATACATTTTGATGGTTAGGAGAAACTTAAGAGCTTCATCCTGATGCAAAAGAAGGTAAGTACCTACCTACTCATTTTGTAATAGATAATGAATCTTTGTATGGACCCATTATTTCTCGTAAACCAATTCGAAAATCTACAAAATCTCTTAGAAGGTAATAGCTTTCATGATCGAATTTTTTATCCAACCAACCCATTCTTTATCGGAATTCAATGAGCACAGACGCGGGCAGAAGCTAGTGAAGAAAGAAAATGATTGTTTGTTCCATTATTATGTAGGTACTTAGGTTAGTCATCACATTCAAAGCAACCTTGAAATCATGTCACTTTTAGGTTTTATGTATTTGTTCATGGATAAGCAATTATCGAAACTTTCCGATAGTCGATAAATATTTTTACATCAAAATTTTTTGGGACGTCTTCTAGTGTTCTGAAAATGTGTCCATTTCCCTCGAAAATTTGAACAAATTAAAACTTTTGTCTTGAAATCTAATTGCAAAAGCTTATATTGCTTCATTTCTAGACTAAAGTTATGGTGTTGTTTGTTTTTAAGCCATTCCTCATCCCGTTACGTGTAAGAGAAGCAATATCATTTGCATCCCACTGCTACTTCGGGTACGCCTGCCAAGTGGGTTTGGCGCGTTAGCTTAAACGACATGCTTTATTAATAGCTAAATAATTATGAACAGAGCTAATGATATCAGCTTCAATTAATTCTAGAGGTAGTAGCATGAAATTGACGGTTAATTTTTACGTATTTTATCGTTTTTTTTGGTTGTTGATTTGCCAAATTGACCCAAACTAAATACCATTCCGTACTCAGGGTACGATATGACATCAGTCTGTTAGATTCATCTCATGACACCATTGTCATTGGTTGTTATACTAATTAGCTGGACCGACGATCTGGTGAAGGTGGCAGCAAGTACCTAGATGCGGGCAGCGCAGGACCAGTCGTTGGGGAAATCCTTGGGGGCTTTTTTCTAGCAGTAGACGTCATTAATTTGGCTGAAACGAACGATCATGATGTTATGGATGACAGTTTAGACAACTCATAAAGTAACTTATGTTGTGACTTCGTAATGAAGGGTTTCGTTGAGCTAAATAAAAGTGTTATAAGAACCTTTAACTCTAGCCAATGGACATGGCCCAAGGGATGCAAAAACAACGTCTTTCCTAAAATTTCTACGAAGTTTGACAAGGGAGTCTTTCTTTTCTTTAAACTTACACTCCTTTACTCGACATCTCAAGGATTCGGAATTAAGTGTGCCTACAGCTTCATCCGGGATAACATACGGCTCCTCCGGGAGCATAGGGATGCGAGCTTAACTGATCGTAACATTAACAAATGACGAGAAGCGTTTGTGTAAACACTGTCTTTTTACGCGTTGTTTTTTGGTGTCAATACAAGAATGTAATCTAAAAGATATGGGTTCGGTTGGAGTTAAATATTTTGAATTGGTTAACGTCTGCGTTTAATAATTATTCACACGTGTGGAGTTGCTGAAACAGCTAATTTCACGCGTACAAAGCTGGCACGGTAGCTAGTTCTGTACGTCAGCAATTCAGCTTACTCTGTCTTGCGTTTTGTTGCTGGAAGTATTATTTCCATTTCAGTCAAACAACTAGTAAGCCACAATTCATCAGTCAAAATTCTGTCAATCTTCATAGATAAATACTGGATTAGGTTATAGATTATAGGCACAAATAAAATAAAGGTGGTGCATCACAGCCTAAATCTGCTTATTGGTTTCAGACAGAAAAAATCCTAAAAGCTTAGAGGTATACTTTTTGAGTACTAAAAATATTTAAGGTCTACTAATAAATAGACCAAATATTGTCAAGTTTCGTAGATTGATAAATGAATAAATTTTACCATAAATAATCATTCTAGACTTTTACTACAATAGGTAATACAGGATGGTTTGTGATAAGGTATCACAAAATCTCGTTACATTGGCAAACAGTAGTTGTATCTGGATCACAAAGCAAAGCGAGCACAATCACAGATGACCTGGCAACGAAACCAAGCTAACTAAGCTCGGTTTAAACGCCTGTAAACATTAAGCTTAAACGACTGTAAGCTGGCCTAACAGAGCTTTACTGCTATGGTACTTGATTGTTGTGAGAATTTTCGAGCTGTGAATAGATTCTGACAGAATTAGTGTAACAGTTTAGTTTATAGTTACGTACGGGACTTATAATCTGTACTTCGGGACTCAAACGTTGTAACCGCCACTTTATCAAAAATTACTTTTAAAAACAGTCTTATTTCTATAATGACTGGTTGGTAGCGGCCTGCATCTGGCGCCTTCCTACTATCCTGCTAACTTTACGAGGTCGTTGGTCCACCTTGTAACCTATGTTCAGCAGTGGACGTTCTATGATTGAAATGATGATGACAGTCTTATTTAGTTTTTTTTCACTCTATCCATATTATGCCCTGAAAAGGCAAGGCCCTGATAATAAATTTGACCATTTGACCCATTTCTTACCCCCATGATTTTTTTTTTGAGATTTTTCAAGCTTACACTATCTTTAAGTAAGACCGTGCACAAGTAATAAGGACCCCTTTAAAACGTAATATAACTTATTTTAAAATGAAACGACGGTTTTTTAGGGTTCCGTAGCCAAATGATAAAAAACGGAACCCTTTTAAAGATTCGTCATGTCTGTCTATTTTTATATTTTTATGTAAATAAATCGAATAAAATCTCATCACAGATGGATCCACTTCCCTTCAACACTCGCTCACGAAATCCCTGAGGTCCCATCTTGCATCTGACGAGTCCCCAAAATTCACTTTAGTTATTTCCATTTTGCATTGCGTCTTCAGCACTGGCTTATATTATTGTGAATCAGTTTTACCCTCACTGTTATTAATAACTTTTAAAAATAAAAATTCGAAAATGTATTTTATTTAATCCTAACTGATCGAATCTTGATGGCTGCTGGGGCAAAAAGTTCTCGAGTGGCGACCATGAGTCGGAAGATTAAATACCTGCCTTGTCTAGCATAAAAAAAAAGATGTGAAGGTTGTAAGGGCCTGGATGAGCCTTTTTTGTCTAGCAGTGGACGTTATTTGGCTGAAACATAAGTAAAACATAAGTAATGGACTTGCCTAGAAGTTGATGAAACAATGTCATCTATTTATGACAATTGCTGATTAAAAACTTCCAAAAACCCATAAAGCACTCCCAGAAAATAACTCCCCGTTTCCCCATAGGAATTATGCAAATAGCTCATACAAAATTAGCCAAAAAAGATTCTGCAGCGCATTCAAAAAGTTTTACGAGCCATAAAGCGGGTCGCTTAACATCATGGAATTGGTACGGGTCGGATTCGTTCTTGATAATACATTTTATGCGATTACTCACAGAGATGAATTTGGATCGTGTGTTTTATGGTGGTGGGGTGTACTTTTGTTAAGAACGAGCATCAAGAACAGACATTGATAGATTTATAAAGTGAACAGATTAGAAAACTAACTTAACTTTGCGGTCATGGAGTTCCGCCCGCGGCTTCGCCCGCGTGGAATTTTGTCTGTCACAGAAAAACTTTATCGCGCGCGTCCCTGTTTCAAAAACCGGGATAAAAACTATCCTATATCCTTTCCCGGGACTCCAACTATCTCTATGCCAAATTTCATTAAAATCGGTTCAGTGGTTTAGGCGTGAAAACAAGACGGACAGACAGAGTTACTTTCGGATTTATTTATTAGTAGGTATGATTGTATAGATTGCTCAAATTACAAACTAACGCCCATATTCACAAACGATGCTTGCTTATGTGAATCAGCAAATCGAACGCACAGCGTCGAATAGAGCTCTGTGATTGCATTGGTTCGTGTGTCACCCTGTGCGTCCACGCCCACTGTGAGACCTCATAGTAATGTTTTAGAAAACGGGCGTAAGTTTTTGAAATTTTGAAACTGCAGACTTGGGCATCTGAAACATTAATTTTTCTAACTTTATACCATAAAGAAAAAAAATTGAGTAAAAATTCTGAAAAAATTGAGGAAAAATTCTGAAAAAAAAATTGAGAAAAAATCTGAAAATTGAGCTTTACTTAGCACACGTTCAAAGAAGCAATCCAAAAATGTTTTTTTTTATGTTGACCAAACGTTGTAACCGTGTGTCTCATAACGGCCAAGAATTTTGTTTATGTCCACCTTTTATGGAGGATTGTAGAAGGGATTGCTCTAAGATGCGCATATCGAATTAGCCCCGAGATCAAAAAAGCAAAAGGGCAAAATTTAGCAGCTTTTGTTTTAAATGTGAATTGTGAGGTATTGTCTAAACGCTTCCACGAAATTCCGATCGACCAGCAGATCAAGCGCCGCAAGTGGAACTGGATTGGCCACACACTCTGAACGGACCCCGATCACATCCCTAAGCAGGCTCTGGATTGGACCCCCAAGGAAAACGCAAACGTGGTCGCCCCAAGCAAACTTGGCGGCACACTGTAGCAGACGAGGCGAAGAAAATCGACAAGACCTGGAGCGATATCAAGCGCGAAGCTCAAGATCGAACGCGATGGAGGACTGTTGTGGATGCCCTCTGCCCCATCTAGGGGACATACTCGTATGACCTTAAGTCATTGTCTAAGAGTAGGCGTTACACCGTTGATTTTTCGGTGTGCGCCTACTCTAAGCGCAGATATTCTGTGTTGTATGATTAGTTAAGGCTGAGTTGCACCATCTTACTTTAACTTCAAATCCATACAAAAAGCACCGGTTGTTGTTATTGTTACGGTTGATTATTGTGGTGCAACTCAGCCTAAGTCTCTTAATTCAACGATTTCCAAGCCGATTTTTCGTGGTTGAGGACCTATTAACCCAGATACTCCTGAAACTTTTTATCCTTGTCAATTTTTATAAATTTTTAGTATGTTTCTCAATAGAGGTCAAGTGTCCACAGAAAAATTTTAGAAAAATTCTTGGTCAACTGGAAAAGCCGGAAAATGGGTGGTGTTTTAACACCTGGTCGGAGAATGGACTACTACTATGAGAAAAAACTATACTATGATTTTGTTAGGTTTAAGATTTAAAAACGAGTTGTAAGTTATACTCATTTATAAAAAAAATTACCAAAATCTTATTCAGAGGTATGGTATATGGTAAGACATAAATCATAGCCTAGGATGCTTTAGTACGTGGCGCATTTTTTACACCAAATTGATTTTTTCTTGCAAATTTTACATGTAAGTAAGTTGCGTGTAGTACTCGTAAGTAAAGTAGTACATAGGGATGTAAGCTCCGTGGTCCCTGGATGTGGCGCCATTCTTCATAAATATTGTTTCGGAGTATGACTACTTTGCCATGTATATACATGGCATAAATATTTTAGACATTTTGGCACAGAACTTTCACAGAAGGTACTTGCACTATATTGCATTGTTGTAATTGTGATTGCGGTAGGTACTTTCATGGCAGAAGAACTAGCTGCATTGGAGGCATCATTAGATTCATTTCGTCTTACTTTAAAAAATTCAGTGAGAGGGATGTTATCCTCTATATCTGAAGAAGACTTGTCGTACTGTAAGTACTTCTGCCTCGGCTTTAAGTTGAGAACCTGGAAGTTCACTAAAAATAGCAATAGAAAACTTACACGCTTTATGTTACTATAGTTAGATAAACGGAACCAGGCTAACCTGGAAGATTATGTAATGTAACGTAGTCTTCTTCACCAGAATCTTCATCCGTTGCTTCTGCATTAGCATTTTCTGATGGTAATATTGCTATGTATTTCGGTATATGAGCAATTGAGCATCGTCGTCAATGTTTTCTAATACGTCCACAATTTCGTGAAGTCTCAGCGGTCTTTTATATCGTGGCCTAAACTTTTAATGAATAAATAGGTTAGACGTCGATTATGCGACCAGGTGTTAAAACACCGATCGTAATTTTGTCATAAAAAGTCTCAAAAATGTAAAGCTTTTCAAAAACATATGTTTATAGTTTTGTAGCTAACAGTAGTACATAAAATAATAACTAGTATAATCTGAGGTATTACTAGCAAGTTTATGAAATATCTTACCTTTTATTAGACGTTTTTTCACAAAACTAAACAACAAAATTCAAAATAATAAAAAACTAACAAAATAAAGCAAATATGCGATATCGAACATACCTACTCAATTACAGCTTGATTCGTAATGAAGAGAAAATACAAGGAACAGTAAACAAATTCTCGATATTTTTATAATTTATCTGAGGATATTCCGAACTACTATTTAGCGGTGTTATAACGCCTGGTAGGACTGAGGTGGGTTAAAGACTACAGGTTCGAATTATAACATCTAAGTGCATAAAATAATGATGAAAGAGAATGTAAAGCTTTAGATTTTTTTAACCGACTTCATTGTGTAAGTATTTGATACCTACCTATTCAATGACTTTAGTATTTACTTTAAGGTAGAGGCGTTAGATACCAAAGTGGTAGGAGTGGGTATGATTTACCCAATATACCTACTTATGTTACCAAGTTCAAAACTTCACCATAGGAGACAAGCAATTTCTTCCGAACACATCGCAAAAACACATTGTGATTTTCGTATGTTATATTTATTGATTTTATTCAGCAGAAGTTTTGTTGTTGCAGCGTGTGCTTTTGCAGCCAAGTTGTCCGTTGCAGCGCTGCAGCGGCTACACGGCAAGACAAATTGTGAGTCCACTGCTGAACGGGCAGTTCTCCCGGTAAGGTTAGTGTATTAGATACTTCGTAAAATATTTGGTATTTTGTAAAGATAAATAATTACTTACAAGGAGAATAACCAGTCTGGCCAGCGGGAATTTTAGGCTAATGCTCGTTTTCACCATCAATCCCTAATTTTTAAGTGACCCATATGAAAACAAAATTCCTGTTGTGTTACCATAGGAGTCACTTAAAAATTAGGGATTAATGGTGAAAACGGGCATAATATCTCAATAATTGACTATAGTACAGTAGAGAGGCCGTGCATTTATTTACAGTAGATACCAAATGAGTGATGCAAGGTGAATTTTTCAAGTATTTTTGGTAGGCCAATGGTTGCTGTATCTATGTTAGACAATAATAGTTTTTTTAAACTTGCAGTTTAAATTATTTGAAGGGCAATTTTCTTTAGCTTATATTTCATTTACATGACACTCTGGTTTATTTTTGGTCTATAGTTTTTTGTACAATGAAACTGTTTGCTAATTTAACAGACTGACCGCATCAAGCATTGCAGACAAACCTCAGTGGTTTATGCCAATGCAATAAATAGTATTAATGCATAAGAACTTCCTTTGTAAAATGATAAATGAAAAAACAAAGATAATTATAGGTACTTACCAAAATTTTCATCTATTTTATACGCAACAGCGTCGAATGCGCCCCCCTTACCGGGACACCAACGCGGTATCTTGGACACAACAATTTATGTGAGACATTTTAACAGCGGCCATCGCAATAAGCGGAGCGGTATCATTGCTGGACGCTGTAAATCTGGATTATGATCTCGAAGCTGGGCTGTTTTGCAATAATTTATTAGAGGGCACACCTGTCCGGCCATATGATATCGTTAGAGGCGGAGATTGGTTCAATGGGGTTTAGAATTTGCACGTACTTAGGGTCATGCTGTGTACTTTTCCGTGCGTGACCTCCACTCTAGAACTTTGCTATCCCACAATCGGCCGCCAGCTCTGGGTTCTATGTGTCCTGTCCATTTCCATTTCAGCTTGCTAAGCCGACTGGCTATTTTATGTTAGCGCTGGATGCAGACCGCTACCAACCGGGCTATGTAGAAATAATTGGGGGACGCCTATAATTCAGCAGTGGACGTCACTGTCACGGCCACTAACAACATACCCACCCTTGTCAGTGACTCCATATTTGGTAGATGCAAATATGATAACCTTCATGAGAATTACATATTTCGAGAGAAAAGGAGGTTAAATCAAAATATTACATATATTAAATGGCAATAAATGTCTGTTACTTTGGACGATATTGCAACCGAAACATGTTATAAATTGGCATTGACTGTGTTAAAGTTAGTAAAAAAGTATCACTTTTTCTCACCATGATAAGTGATTATCAAGCAGTTACTTGGACTAGAGAGGGATGCATCTAGAATTTTGCTGAAAAAGGACACACTTGTAACAAACAAGGATTTCAAACTTTTATACGTATTTTATATGACTCCTAAAACGCTCCGCTTATGTGTTTATTCGCTGCAATTTTTCAACCTTCCACGATTCAATGGAGCCGGTTGGAACTAAATATCTATCTGGAACTCGCGTTGTAACTTGTTCCGCCATTGTTTTAGTTAATATTTCCTTTGTTATTTCATCAATTTTGATTTATAGCATTGCTGAATTCAATTTCTGCACTAATTGGCAAAGAAGATTAGAAATGAGGAAACTGCAAAGTTGAATACTGAAATTCAGAGATTTGTATTCTCTGTTTCACAAGAAAACATCTGGTCTCTCGATCATGAAGGTCATGGATTCAGTTCCCAGATGAGACACAAGTTAAAATATCGAGTTTGGCTAGATACGAGAGACTTCTGGTGAAAATCGCGCGAAGTACCTGGATGCGGGCAGCACAGGACCAGTCGTTATGGAAATCCTTGGGGGAGACCATTGTTCAGCTGGCAGTGGAGAGCCATTTGGTTGAAATAAACGAAAAAAAAAATTCATTGGTACGGAAAGCACATTAGGCACTTGCCGCGCTAGTTAGATTAAACCATGTCCAAATAAAAAAAAACCTTAAATATGTAGATACATTAATTTGAAAGAATTAAACACTAAAACACCGTTTAAAAGGTCTTTAACAAAAAAAAGCACTCATTTTGGCTAAACTGTAATTCATACACAGCGGCTTGACTTTAGGTCCTATGTCCCCTAGATGGGACAGAGGGCGTCCACAACAGTCCTCCATCGCGTTCGGTCTTGAGCTTCGCGCTTGATCTCGCTCCAAGTCTTGCCGATTTTCTTCGCCTCGTCTGCTACAGAGCGCCGCCAAGTTTGCTTGGGGCAAGGCCACTGAAAACTTCATTAGTGAAACCTACAATACTCATTTCTATTTCTCATTATACAAACACCTTTGCTAGCTTTAATTTCCAGAATAACAATTCCGCAGTGCTCCAACGAAAGCCAACTTGAGACACATCTCAGCGGCATCAAAGAATGGAACTTGAAAGCGAAATATTAATTTAGCAAACGAGAATGCCGTAGACAAGTTAGAGTTTAGACGTCTACAGTGCCTCTCTCTACCATGAGTTTACCTACCGAGCATCTCGCTATCGAGTCCGTAAAAAAATGTATGGCAAATTGTACAGCGCCTCTAGCGGTTAGTAGCAGAACCACAGCAAAACTAAAAACACTACCATGAGTTCATCTCAAATCGTTAGGTAAAAAACCTATCTAAATGAATACGATAGCGACTAAAGTTTTTATTTAGTTTCATACAAATAATGTACAGGTCGGCTGCTTATTTAGTCAGCAACTCCTAGCTTCGCAAGTTTATTCGTAAAACGGTCACTTCATCTCTACAATCGATATTGATGTAATTAATGTAAGATTAAGTTTTATAAATAGTTACAACTTATTAATTATTTTTGTGAATGAAATCCAGGATATCCATATCTAGAGAGTTCTGAGGCAAATTCAAATTTAAGAGGTTCCTGCCTGCTATGATGATACTCGATCCTAAATTTCAAACTGCTCTTATATTCTTCTGGTTATTTTCGTTGCCTACTCATATTATGACAGTTTACCTTTCCCCTGGGCTCAGGACAGACTTGACCTTCATTGGGTGGTTTTTATTGGCGATTAAGCTGCAGATCCTGGCTATACAGGAGTTATAGCGGTGAGAACGAGAGGTGGGAATAGTCCCGTGACCTCACATGACGTTTCCGTAAGAGAGTCTCATGGGTATTGTGGGGTCTACACCGCTAAGCAGTCTAAACCAACACTCCCAGAACTTCGTCGGGATGGCTTCTTCGAGTTCAATTTACACGTATGAACACTTGCCTTGTTATAATTATGGAAGCCATACCCAAGTTTGCGCGGTTAGGTCAACTTGACTTTGGTGTATGTCTTTGTGAAACTACCTGCCAGTTTTAGTTCATTAAGGTAAGAAGGTAGAAGGTGAGTTTTGTTTGAAAAGTTACGAGATTTTATTCATAGATCTTTCTATTTGCTTTACTTTAAAAGGTTGCTTCTGATTTCATTATCATCATTTAGACACAGGACGTCCACTACAAATTGGCAGGTTGGATTGGAAGCGGCCTGCCAGAATCCAGTAGCTTTCTGTAATCTTTATAAGGTCATCCATCTGTCTACTTTGTGAACTGTAAAAGTATAAGGACAAGAAAAAAAATATGTAAAGGCCATATACATAAAGCATATGGGTTTTATAATTTTAGTTCAAAAAGTACTTGGTATTACAGCTACTTACATTAGAAATCGCTTTTTGTCTTCCGTACAAATACATTTCGATCAAGTGACACGTATAGTTCAAATTAATGTATTCCAATTAGAGTACCTACTATTACTTCAAAAATACGCTTTCTTTTCTATCATTAGGTGCTTGCCCATAGGTATACAGTCGACAACACATCAGACTGTACACCTTTGTTGCAAAATATCACCTATCACAATTATCTAGATGCTATATTAGCTTGATATGTTGTCTGTACTCCCCGAAGTATATTTCCAAGCAAAAACCAGAATATTCAAATGACAGCCGCTTCATAGAATGTGCCTGAACCGTGAACTTTGCGAACTCGACAGAGCGTGTCCTGATCCAGAACCGGCCCTTTCTGATGCAAATCGAGCCCTCCTATAATAAAGAAGATGCAATAAAGGATTATTATTTACTCTTTTCAACCCTGATGTATTCTGTACATACGATTTTATGGATTTGTTTAGTAAGATAACTATTACGTCCGTATTCGCAAACATTACTATGAGGATTAGTGCGCGTGGACGCACAAGGTCACACACGACCCAATCACGGAGCTCGCTGTGCGTTTTATTTGCCGCTTCACTTAAGAAAGCATCGTTTGTGAATACGGGGGTTATAGCTGAAACAAAATTTGTTTATTCTAAATACAGTAAAAAGAAAAGAAAAACAATATAAAATAACTCCAGACTACTTCCTTAATTAATCAAAATAGCCAGCAAAACTCCTGATATAGGAAAACTGGACACTTGTTTTAGCCTCTGCCTAATATAATAATATGTTTGATAGCCTCATGCCCGTTTTCACCATCAAACTCTAATTTTTAAGTGACCTCTTTGAAAACAAAAATCCTGTTATTTACCGTAGGGGTCACTTAAAAATTAGGGATTGATGGTGAAAACGGGCATGAGACTTTTTAGACGGTATACTTATTGACGAAGTCGATGGTTTGAAAGTAAGCACCTCCAGCCTTCAATATCTTACCCGAATGACCACATTAACTTACATAACATTTCCTTTTCCCCCTACAATATCGTAAGTAGGGCATATCGGAACCTAAACCTATTTGGGCAAAGATCAGCCAAGCAAAAAACTGGATTTACGCTCCGGCGCCTCAATAGCCACATTATGTTACCTAAGAAATGCCGCGTAAATTGCACCAGTAATTACTGGAAAAAAACAGATAAAACCGGTCAAATCCAACTCGGCAAACACCGGTTCAATTAGGTATTGGGCAGGGTTGGGGTAAACTGCTGGAATTTATCGATAAATAGATATTTCGCGCAACTGCGATGCTTCAAATAGGCCTACGCATAACTTCATAAAACTTATAGCTTTTCAAATAATTACCTTTTTTTTTTCAAATAACTACCTAACCCAAGCTCCGTCAGTCTGTTTACTGACCAGTCAACATAAAAAGATCACTCGCTCAACTTTTCGAAATATATTCTTTCACAAATTAAAGGACAATGTTCGTTCTCCATACATTGTTCGCCTAAAGAACCAACAATTTTGACATATTACTACCCGAAAGCGAAATAATACGATTCTGTGTGTAAGAACAATGATTCCTGATGGACACTTGCCATAAAATTAATGATTAAGAATATTAAATCACAGCGATTTTATAATATGTCGTTTATGACAACATGGCGTCTAATGTATTGTGTGAATGTATGAACACCGATTCGCGAAAAATGTTTTGTATTGTCGTCACGCCGAGTCGCAGCCAAATAGTATAAAATAATAGAACAAGTTTTAGAAATACAACTCGGCATTCCACTTTTACAATATGCCCACATATTGCACGTAAATAAACAACATGAATCGTAGGTTGTTTCCACCCTTGTCATCTGACACATGAAATAAACTCCTATTGTATTATAGATATCGAAGCCGAATCGTATATATGGTCCTAATTATTTTTATTTTATTTACGACCTTCGACCAGTTGGACACTTTAGATATCTTCTTGTAATAGTGTCAAACTGTCAATATCTTTTTAGCTTTTAACGCAAATCTAGTCTTCAAAGCAGTTTAATCGATTTATTTTATTTTCAAAATCGATATTTTATTGTCTATGATGGCCGCAGGAACATCACTATACATGGACTCCCAGCAATAAAGTACGGTAATGCCTCGTACAGATTTTATCGGCAAAAATTATGGAACTTGATAGGTTTTAGACCATGCCACGCACCAAAACGTCCGGAAGTTGTAATAGTATTATAGAATAAACGTTAAAAGACTTATTTATTTAATTTTTCAATGCTTAAGTGTCCATTAGAATGAAAGGGTGCTTAATGTATTAAAAAAAATAGAAAATAATTATGATGGGTTAATGTTTTTGGGCGGTTTTTTAGGCGGTTTCTGACAATGTCCTTTCTAGGCCAAATATAGGCCTTTTTCACGTCACTTATACACGTCCCAAATAAGCTTTATTATACCTTGTACTACTTCCGTACAACATAATATCAGCTGGTGCTGAAAGAAATGCCGAAAGAAACTCAGTAAGCAATAATTGTAAACCAATTTATCGACAAAATCAGTGCCCAACACTACGATGTGTTTTTCCGATCCTGGAACTTAAGCGGAGATCATTGAAGTGGCCGACTCATGTAAACATTAATTTAAATGGAAATAGACAAAATTACACGTGGGCGAAGCCGCGGGCGGAAAGCTAGTTATTATTGTAATCATGGGTGAAAGTTGTTTTGTCAGACCTCTTCAAGCTTAACCCCCTGAAACATTTAAATCAAGTTTAGTAAAGCATAGTGTTTACTGTTTATATCGTGAAACAAGGACGCGCGCTAAAAGATTTTCTATGATAACCAACATTCACGTGGGCTTAAAAAGTAATTTAAGACTTATAATCGATGCTTTTTTTGTCGTCTGGCGTTTAAAAACTAGCAAACTGTGGTGACAGGTTATTAAATTTTTTTAGACTTAAGAGCCGCCTCTCGATGTAAATATTTTTAAAATAACTTGAAATGTGGTGGCTGATTTTCTTTTCAGTACTTTTCAAATTTTTCGCCTCCAAGATTGGACCAGCAGTAGACTGTGGATAAAATGATGATGACGATGCTGGTTTAAAGGCTTCACAACCTACTTAAACTTTTTTATTAAGACTTTTATTTTGATATTTTTTATTTTTTAATAGGTAAAGTTTAATTGAATCGTTGATGGAGATGAATACGAATTTTAATTTCAAATTTTAATCAAATCAAAGTTCAGTCATTTGTGAAAACATGAGTGCATTTAAATGAGAGCAGGTTTAATAACTGTTTAAATTTATTCTACCTCTACAATTATAGTTAAAAACTCACTCGAAGTTCTGAAAAACCTATCGCTCGAAAAATAGTTGTGCAGGATCGGCACAAAGCTCAAAGCTCTGGATGCAAACACTGTGACAGACAAGCCGTAGGCTATGAGCAGTTCCACCAATGGAAACCGACACTTTGTAGATATAAAGTAAGACTAGCTCTTGCCCGTGGCTTAGCTTGTAAGTACCAATGACTTCCCGCGTTGATCTGTCGCAGAAAGACTTCATTGCACGGGTTTTCCCCTTTATAAATCTACTAGCGGCCGCCCGCGACTTCGTACTACGCGTGGATCCCGTTTGACCCCCTTAGGGGTGGAGTTTCGTAAAATCCGTTCTTAGTGAGCACCTACGTTCTAAAAGGAACTCCCATGCAAAATTTGGGACTCCTAGCACTTGTAGTTTCTGAGATTTGGTGATGAGTGAGGGCACATAGTACGCAGAACTGACGGCCGATGGGGCAGTAAGGTTATGAAATGGAGGCCGCGTACCGGAAGGCGCAGCGTACCTACAAGTTGGACCGACGACATCGTGAAGGTAGCAGGGATGCGCTGGACGCGGGCCGCTACCAATCGATCAACGTGGAAAGCATTAGGGGAGGCCTATGTTCAGCAGGCTGAAATGATGTGGGAGTCAGTGAATCATTCAGTGACCTTTCGCTTTTATAGATATAGAAACTATTTTTGCTGTTTTCCTGTGTTTTAAACTATCTCTATTATCTATCTATACCTACCATATTTCATCAAAACCTTTTAAAAAATATCTTAGATGTGTCAGTCTCTATTGATGCAAACTTTAGACTTTCAACAATCGTGCAAACATAGAATGCAGGTTTGCACCTGGTCGAATGGCTCGGCTCGTGAAAATCCACGCACGACTAAAAGTTTACAGCAACTTTTTCCCTGGTACACTAGTAGCCCTAAGGCTTCAGACTATGTTAGATACCGGGGAATATATCGTGATACCCAAAATACATATTCGCCGGGGCAACAACTGTCGTTATAGGGTAAATATTAAACGCTCATTTATCTTTACTGAATGTCCTTAGTCGGTCTTCTCAAGTTTGATCTGCTCGTGTTTTCAACCGACTTCAAAAAAGGAGGAGGTTCTCAATTCGACCCGTATGTTTTTTTTTCTATGTTTGTTACGCGATAACTCCGCCAATTATGAACCGATTTGAACAAATCTTTTTTCGGCGTATAGGTAATACCTCAAGGGTGGTCCCATTTAAATTTAATAATAGAAAAAACAACCCCCAAGGGTGGAAAATTGGGGATGAACTTTTTTATACGCAATATCTCCGCCGATTATGAATCAATTTGAACGATTATTTTTTTGTTGAATAGGTATTATCAAAAGGGTGGTTTCATGCGAATTTGAAGAAAATATTTCACCCCCAAGGGTAGAAAATTGGGGATGAACTTTTTTATACGCAATATTTTTAATTTTTAGTTTATTTTTTGTGTTCACGCATTTGAAGTCGGTTTTATTTTTTTTTAAAGTTATTAGTGTATGTTTTTTGGAGTCGGTTTAATTTTTTTTATAAAAATTAACTTATGTAAAACCAACTAACTTACTGTACTATATTACTGTAAAACCAAGTAACTTATGTAAAGTAGGTATGTCAGGTAGACATACCTACTTTGTGGGTTCAAAGACTTTTTAAAACATCCCAGGGGATGTTCAGAAAAGCAAGGTTACAAAGTCCCAGGGGACTTTTCTGAATTGACTGTGATGTGTGATTGATTGAAGCAAGTTGAATTAATCTTTGCATAGGAATTGCAGTAGTGGACAAAATCTTAAGCTCGAATGCCCTGTGCTTCATCTGGTAATCAAACGTATAGGATCAAAAGATTCCAAATATCATACCACTAGCTCATTATTTTTTGAGTGAACATCGAAAAATCAAGACATAGGACTATTATTAACCCATTGATACATATCCTCACCTACTTCATCTTATTTCTTTTATCCCTATAGTTTGTTAGTCTCGGACTACCCATTTGTCTCTGAACGCCATCGATCATCGGCCCTTTATTTTTATAATTCCTTGTTTCACCAGTTCCCGTGATTTATAACAAATAGCCCATCGGCCATGATGTATGGACGGATTGGGCCCATCAATCAGCAGCGCGGATTGGCTTGTGTTTAACTGTAAGGCTGTGTGTGGATGTATGGAAAATTTTGTGTTAACCAGCCTTCATACATAGCAATTTATACACAAACTAGCTTTCCGCCCGCGGCTTCACCCGCGTGGAATTTTTCGGTTTTTTATTATAACCTATGACACTCAGCAATAATGTGGCTTTCTATTGGTGAAATAATTATTAAAATCGGTTCAGTAGATCCCGAGATTACCCCTTACAATTTAACAAATATCATCATCATCATCATCATCATTTCAGCCATAGGACGTCCACTGCTGTCCAGTTAACAAATATACAAACACACAAACTTTACCTCTTTATCATATTAGTATAGATTATAATATTATTATAATAATCCCGTTAACTCCTCGTGGTTGTGTTACGAGTGGCTTCACCAGAATATTTGAACCCGCGTTCCTCGGATCACGAGTCGGTCAGCCAAACACCTTCATCTTTACGTTCACATTTAGTAGAGTGGTGTACACAGTAAATGCACAATAAACTCGACGCGACTTGACTTCTTCTTCCAATTTCCAACTTCAGGTTCGGTAGTACAAATTAACGGACAGGTTGGGAACCTTGCAAAAATCATCATAAAACTAAGTAATTATTTGTCACAGAACCTCTTTTTGGACATTTAAGTAATAACAGGGAACAACTAAAACTAACATTAGCCGAAATTTTATATGTTCCTATCATTCTCAGGTAAACTAAGTTGTGAATTGAAGCGACAATAAATAGGTAACTAAGAGGTCAAGGTGTCAGACTAGCGGTCGTTGTCACGTTGAGGCGTTGTTCACATCGGTTGTAGAGGCGGATACAACTCTCCTCACGATCTCCCTCCATCTCCCTCTATTGGCAGACTGTCTGGTGCAGACACATACGCCGTCTCCCACTGCTGCTTTCAATTGAAAGACGGCGTGTGTGTACCGACCAAGTGGTCGGTCCAGCGCATTGGTGACCTTCCACGCGATCGGGTTCCTTCGACTTTTCCCTGGACGACCAGTCGTTCTATGGAGTTGTCATCCCGCCTCGAGACATGTCCGAAGTATTGCAGTATGCGCGACTGTACTACGGTTGATAAACGCTGAGTGACACCGAGCTCCTGGAGTATGGACACATTGGTACGGAACTCTGTCCATGATATCCCGAGCATCTTTCTCCAGCGGACAAGCGAAGGTGTCGGAGTGATTCGAATTCCGAAGAACGCGCGCTGCTTCGTGGTAAGCGGGGTAAAGAAGACTCAATTTGTATTGTATAAATTAATGATATTCTTTATAAAATAAGAAAGATGCCAGTATGCGTGACAGTCATAGTTAAACCTGAAAGTAGACCACGTAAACGGCGTTAGGGAGTAGCCCTTTAGATTCTAACATTTTATTTTATAAATTGGCGCACTTATCACTGTGGGCGCCGCTTTACTCCATCGCGTACGTAATACTCCCATTTATTTGAGCAGACTGATTTCACATCTTTGTGAGAGCGGAGATCAAGTAAGTGTATTTATCTTTTCATTTCCGCCTTACCTTTATAATAGTAACCATCCTTTTTTTCTTACCTAATAACTAATTTACTGTTCGTGTTAGAACCCACGATAGCCGAACGGTGAAGGGGTCGGACTGGCTGACTCGAGATCCGAGGAACGCGGGTTCGATTCCCACCACCGCTCGACTATTGTGGTGAGCCCACTCGTATCACAAGGTTATTTAGCTTACCACGAGGTGGGGCTAACGGGACTATTAGTAATTTGTAGTGCACAAAATCTTCTTCAAATCTTAAACCAAAAATAAGTGATTTTTCCAAAATCTGTTCAGGGGTATACATATTATTATGTAACAAGTGACACTCAAATCTTCAGTTCAACCCTGAAGCCGTTGGACTATTGTCGCCTCTCAAATTGATAGTGGGATGAATTTATCACCCAAAATGTAGATAATAAATAAAATTGACAAGAGATTAATGAGCAAGCCCGATAATAATGATAAGCGTGCCAAAAGTTTGACCCAGTTAGAATACAGCCTCAAATACTTGAAAACAACTTTGAACCTTTGTTATTTTAATAAACGTTAGTTAATGTTAACTTTAGTTAGTTAACTACGTCTTCGGCACTGAAATCTATACAGACGTTTCAGTTTAGAACTTGGGAGTTTGGGAACACCCAAACTGTTGATAATGAGCTACATAAGACTACACACAAGCGTATTCTCACCTCAACGGATTTTAAACTTTATTTTGGAAGCATGAAGCTTAAAACGTTCTGTGCTTGGTTGACTAGCTGGCCTGTACTATGGATATAGAACGTAGGCAGAGCTTAGAGGTGATCACCAAAGTTAAGAAGCCATAGGACGTCCACTGCTGAACATAGGCCTCTCCCAATGATTTTCATATCGCGCGGTTGGTAAGTAGCGGCCTGCATCCAGCGCCTTCCTGCTATCTTTATGAGGTCGTCGGTACACCTTGTGAGTGGACCTCCACTTGCCTAGACCTAGATGCACATAGTCGGAACGTGTACAAGCTTATTAGGGTTTCGTACCCAAATGGTATGAACGGGACCTTTAGTATTTATTTACAGTATTTTATGTTAGTCTGGCAGTTAGTATAAGCGGGACCTCAAAAAAGAATTCACAGAATACACCCGTATTCTTAGAATCAAGTACGGTCTGTCGCCCTCCTTCCTACGCTAGAGGGCGCTTCCGAGTCGTTCGTACTGCGACAAATGTGCATTTGATATTTTCAATTTCACAATCAAAACCAAGCGAAAATCAACCTTAATACGACTCGTTAAGGAAAACAGAACGGATTGCTACTTTTGAGTAATAAGAGATGCAGGAAATGGATACGCTTTTATGGTCTGCTCGTTGTTTTCGAGTGTATCTGAGAAATACAATATAAAATATAGATTGTGAAGCTTTGTTTGAGGAATTAGTATTTTAATGGGTATTGTAATTTTCTTCTTAGAATACAATGCTAAGTAAAATCTAGTAATTAAGTCGTTCGTTCGTTTCAGCCAAATGACATCCACAAACATTGGACAAAGTCGCGAAGTATGAAGATACTCCCCCAAGGATTTCCACAATGCAATGACCGATCCTGCGCTGCCCGCATCCAGTTACATCCAGGTTCTCTAAAATATTGAAATTCGACCAATCTAAGACTAAACGTTATTTAGTCTGAACTGATCTTAAGACAGTCTAAACTCGGATGATCTAGAAAAGATTTTGTAAAACATAATCCGTGATTTATCGAGTTTTTTTTATTCCTTTGGTCGCTAAGCTGTAGATCCTGGTTGTACAGGTGTTCTTATGTACTCTAGTTAGTTTTTTTAATTAGTCTAGGATATAGTCTTTATTAGCCAAAGAATGGTGACATTTAATACAGATTGAAGCCTTTTTCACAATTAAAAGCACTTTGTAACAAAATTATAAGTATATTTTTGAAGAAACGTTGATTTCAAACACTCGAAATTTTATGAGCTTGACGCGAAAAATATAGTGGAACCGAAATAAAAATCCAGCATTCCCAAGAATTGCGGTCTATATGTAAATTTTATTACGCTAAATGAAAATTTATAAGGCTCTCGAAAATTTAGTAAAATCACAGTTTTCATTGCTGGTCGCATAATTGAAAATAGTTGCTGTAAAATGTAGGTGGGAAATAAAACTTCATGTTTGTTCAAAGTTACAGAAATATGTATTTCTAAAATTGTGCAGATTTTTGTAATAACAATCATCATTTCAGCCACAGGATGTCACTGCTGAACATAGGCATCTCCCAATGGTTGATAGAGGACTGCATCCAGCGTCTTCCTGCTACCTTTATGAGGTCGTCGGTTCACCTTGAGGGTGGACTAGATGATGATGGATGAGTATTTAGAAATGGCGCCACGGTATAATTTAATAAACTAATTTACTCAGCACTCGCAACACTGTAGGTACTCCTAAAAACGGATACATTGAACAAGTCTATATTGCCGGATAATTAAAATAAACAATATGTATACTTAACTGTTATTTAAACTAAACTGAAATGACAAGACCTTTTTTACCTGAGACAGTATTGTAAAGGCGCGTCTGTATCAACAGAATCCCGATAAGGCTCGGGTTGCTAAGTTATAGCTGCTCCAAGATATACCGGTAGATTGTTTTACCCTCTTTTTGATATATACCCCCTTATATTGGGATGAGATTTCCCCTTTGATTTATTGCCTGGAGCATCCAACCTTTTCGCTTTTTAAGAAGTCAAAAAACGGGGAAAGTGTAAAGTGGGAGAATGGGATGGGTCCCGTATTGCAAAAAGGGGTTTTAACTGGCCCGTTTTGTTATATTGAAGACTAGCGGCCACCCGCTTTTCGTACCCGTGGATCCCGTTTTACCCCATTAGGGGTGGAGTTTCATAAAATCCTCTCGTAGCGGATCAGCCGGATCCGTCCAGTGGTGTGGGCTGTGCGTTGATAGTCAGACACCTTTGAGTTATATTTATAGATGTGTTGATGAGGCAATATTCTGTTTTGTCCTTAAAGCGTTTTCTCAAGGTTGTAGATCGTGATTCTAAGGGTATTGATTCTAAATATCACAAGTATTAAGCTGACTATTGAATGTCGTCTACAATTTTACCATCCTGATGATGATTCCTTCACAAAATTATTTTTAGGGACTTCTTCAGTAATAGCAGCAGGATCCAAATACCATTAACAAATGAAGAATTTTGACTGTGGACTAAAGATAGATAGAGAAATTTTTGAACGGATTTTTATCAATTTTCACGGTCTAGAATTGTATATGAAGTTTCTACTTTCATCATCTCAGCAGGATGTCCACTGCTGAACATAGGCCTCCTCCAGTACATGATTATTCTAAAGTAGCCGAGAATTGAATTCAACTAACACCCGTATTAACAAACTAAAATTACTTAAGTGAAGCAGCAAATCGAACGCACAGCGTTGAATAGAGCTCTGTAATTGGTTCGTGTGTGTCGACCTCATAGTAATATTTATGAATACGGGCGTAAGGCTTAGCAGATTCGTCAATGTTTTCATACGATACTTTAGTTTGTCGTTTTCCAAGAAATATGTTATTTTGTATAACATAATTATCAAATAGGTAACATCAAACCGCGAAGTATACAGAAGATACTCGTGTAAAAACGAGGCCAAGTTGCGTGCTCCATTGTCGTAAAAAATAATGAGATCCTTTCTATTATATCTTCCGAGAACTCGTGTCTACACTTCCATTCATGAAATACATTTATCTTCTCTTCAAATATCGGAACATATAACAACTTTAATAATAAGCACTGGAAACAGGTTTTTTTAAAACATTTTATCCCAAAACTATTTTTGCTTTATTAGATTAATCCTAACTATGGGTCAATAAGGTTCTGGAGTGGTGGGCATGTACCGGAAAACGCTGCGTGTGACGTCTACCCACAAGGTGGACCGCGACATCGTTCATTTGTTTCTTTCAGTCAAATGACGTCCAATCCTGGGCAAAGGCTGGATTTCCACTATGAGCGGTCCTGCGCTGTAAGCTGTAAGCCTGTAGTAAATAAATAAATCTTATCCCGAATGACCCCACTATAAGAGTACATGGTTCATTATTGTTTGCGTTGATTTCAATTTCGAAACAGCAGGGTGTCGAGCAATAGAAAAAAATATTTTGTTTGATCCATACTTAAACGGACACCCTGTATAAAAACAAAAGAGTTCGTGCTTGAAATTACGTCAGAAGCAGGAAATATTCCCGCAAATATTGTTGACGGATCCCCAAAAGTTCTAATTTGACTTGTGCTCTGAAGGTAACAAATACTGTTGATGTATCCCAGCTTTGTGAAACGGAATACGACATGTTTTCTCGTAACGTGTAACGTTAAACCGTTATCTGAGACGGTAATGTAAACCGGTAACGGTAACGATTGATTTGTTGTGATAACGTCTTATAGGTGATGGCAAATATTGCCAGCTGTTGATGCGAATTACGTAAGCTGCAGTCGAAGGATCTAAAAATAAATAATTTTAATTTAAGTTAATTTAATTAATAGTAAAAAAATACAATATAAGTACTAAAACTAAAAGAAGTATCTAGGTTCAAAGTATTAGTTAGTAGCAGCTACCAACCGGTCAATCTGGAAAGTATTGGACAGGCCTATGTTCAGCAGTGGACGTCCTGTGGCTGAAATGATGATGATGATGACGATGAAAAGCTACAATAGACAATAATATTTCGCTAGAAATAGATTTCAAGGTTAAGTGTCATGAAGTTGGAATAAATTAATTAGATAGTTATTAGAGTAAATTGCATAACGTAGTGACTTGGTGTAATAGCAGGCCTCCGTCACTCGCCTATGCCGGCCGAGATAATTACCTACAGCGCGAGACAACTTCAAGTTGCAAATCAGTCAGGGCCGCCACGCGCCTGTGAGCACACGCGTATTTCTATATACGCTCGGTCGATCATCGTCGCAATCAATGTTTATTGTTCCAACAACACTGTTATTCTTCTTTAATGGAAAATCGTAATATTTAGGAATAATAATTAACTGTATTGATTTATATAATTAAGAAAAACTACACTTTTTAAATAATACATTATTTTGAAATACTTATAACAAAAAACTGTAGCAAAAAAATTATTTTAGCTAATAAAAACATTAACTTTACTTCACCGTGTCTTTTTTCCGACACTACACCTTTTAAAACTGTTTGTCCAATTTCGAATTATCGCAACACTGAAGTTTATTAATAGGTACTTTAGAGATGGTGCGATTATACAAACACCACTAAATTAAAGTTTACCAATCGTAAATACAATAAATGCTTCTTAAAATTAAGTTTTTATTTATTTTACTTTGCTTATACAACCCTGACGCTTGAGCTGTGAGGTAGATCAATTCTGAACACAAAAAAATTGCGCTCTTGTGAGCGTAGTAGTAAGGTGCGATTTCGAATGCACCATATGCGTTGGATATTTTGCATTATTATTATTACCGTTAAAATGTCGGCATCTGATCCTACACAAAGGAGTGCAATTTCTGTTGCTACTATTATGTATTCTGTGGTAATAGTAACAAAGTTGATACAATTAAATTGACCTAAGGCATTGGCCTAAGGTTTTGTATTACATAAAAATTTTAGCGCAATTCAAAAGGATTTCAAAACATAAAACATTTTTTCATTCTTCAACCTTAAAAATATTTTTCCATTCTTCACCTCACGTATTTTGGGTTACAAAAATACAAACGCTATGACGTCACTGACGAATAGCTTTGGGCTTTAAAGAGGGGTTTTATTCAACAACAAAGCATTTTTGACAGGGATTTCACGGTGATTGACATTATACCTGACTTTCATTATTTTTTAGGGTTCCTTTAAAAAACAGTCGAAATTCAGAAACCTTTTTTCATCATCGCTTATACAGGTGTCCCATAAAGATCACGACAAGCTTAAGAAGAAGATAGACTAAGGGCCGGTTTCCACCAAGGCGGAGCGGAGCGGAGAAATGTGTTAAATAACCAAATAATATTATGATAATAACATTTCATTTAAGATTGAATAAAATTGACAGAACAAAAAATGACCATAGTAAAAGTATCACTGTTTTTAAAAATATTAACTCTTTAAAAAAAGTAATCATACTTCTGAAACGGTGATACTTTAACTAAGGTATTTTTTGTCTAGATGGTCATCCATTTAGTCAATCATCCCCTAAAGTTTGGTACGATCTTTAAGGGACACCCTGTATAACTTAAATGTTATACATCTCAAAGGAGCTACCCAATCGACCTATTGTGAACTTATTCTGGATTAAAGTTGAAAGTTTAGATTTTATTTCTTCAAGAACTCTCAACTCTCTTCCATCTCTCTCTAGGGACTAATATGTGTTTCGCGATGACCTACAAAGTTGCGAACAACGAAGGTCGACGAAACAAAGTTGATACATTGAATTTTATTTCTTAGTGAATGGAAACCTTAAAAATAATGTTATGTGGAAAATGTTTCAGTTCTTTGGTCTTAGGAGGTAAATGCTACACGCAGATCAAGCTTGAAAGATGTTGAAGCACGATTTTTTTTCTCTTTAGGTATACGAGTATTTCAATTTTGTAATTTAAGATCAAAACTGAAAATGAATTTGTTCTGAAAAATTAAAAAAAATTAATGTCTCATTTGGGAAATAAACCAAGACCTAATAATTTATAGAAAAGTTGTCTAGAGCTTAACTTGGAGCCAGCATTCAGTGGTAGAGATCATGACATGATGATATTATATTTGTGATGAATGATGATGATGAACAATGAACATTGAACATGTAGATTTCGGTCTGATCATCACTTTCCTTCACGTGAGAAGCAGGCCAAGAGCTTCCTCATTGTGGATAAAGTTTTTTTTTAATAAAAACTTAAAAATTGACCCGTTAGCCCACAATAGTCGAGCGGCAGCGGGGTTCAAACCCGCGTTCCTCGGATGTCGAGTCGGCTAGTTCGATGCTTTTCCCGCTATTGTGGCTTAACGGGACTATTCCCACCTCTCGTTTCCACCGCTGCAACTCCTGTGTAGCCAGCATCTAGGTACAGCTTGACCGCCAATAAAAACCCAACCAATGAATGAAGGTAAAGTGGTTCCGGGGGAAAGCTAAACTGTCATTGGACCAGCAACGAAATTAATCAGCTCTTGTGGCTTCACAGTATGCTGAAAGAACCTTAAAAGAACCCTAAGATCTAGCAAGATTCACGCTTGGCCCTTTTTACACTAGTCTATTGTGTCTACGCGATTTTTCATTGGCAAAGGATACTTCGCAGCGAATGATGGATGGTTCAGCGATGGGATTCAAAGGCTTTGTCGAGAATTACCTTTTTGTTCGGCTATTGGTATTTGGTGGTCTTTAGTTGTATGTCACGAACGCGCGACCATTGTTTTCGAGTGATAGATCGTGCTCAATTGGAATGCTTTTTCACTTTATTGGGAGAACTGAATTTAAAGAGTGTCTGATCTTTGTGTTGACAGTACAAAGAAATATACAATTGCAGTACTTAGGGTGGATTCGACCAAAAATTCTATAATAATTTGACGTAATTTCCCATACTGAAACTGTCAATGTGCCAGTTATACCAGGAGTTATTCTCGGATAAAAGTTTGGTCGATTCGGGCTTTATTACGCTTCTGTTAAGGAAAATACTACCATTAAATTATTCAATTTAATTGAATGTCATACATCTACTGTTTTGAGTTCTTAGGGATGCACTAGGCAATGTCTGAATAGGAATGATGTAGTGTTAATTTGTTCTATTTTTTCCAGTTTTTCATACTGGAAATCGTCTCTATGTTAAGTATACCTAAATAAACACAGTTTTATCTTAGGAAATACTTAAGCATTTGTAGATAGGATACGGTTTCTGTAATAACTTCATGCTTATGCGAGCAGAACAGTCAAGGGGTTCTTCCTAAAGAATCTTTCGATTTATGTTATCTTTACTTACATTCAAGTTGATATTTTACGAGAAGGTACTGAAATGTCAATATAGACCTTATAAATAAGCTCCAAATTGCATAGAGAGCTATGCTTGGTGTTTCGTAACGAGATGGAGTCAGAAATGAGGAGATCCGTAAACGAACTAAAGTCGCTGACATAGCCCGACGGATTAGCAAGCTGAAGTGGCAATGGACAGGGCACATAGTACGCAGAACTGACGGCCGATGGGGCAGCAAGGTTCTGAAGTGGAGGCCACGTACCGAAAGCGCAGCGTAGGACGTCCACCCACAAGGTGGACCGACGGCCTCTTAAAGGTAGCAAAAAGGCGCTAGATGCCTGGCACCGGATTTTGTGGAAATCGTTGGGGAGGTCTATGTTCAGCAGTGGACGTCTTATGGCTGAAATGATGATGATGATGGTGATGATGACAGCACTGTCCTAACCAATTTAAAGACACAAAGGTATTTATTATTTAATTATGACGTCATAATGTGCTTTACACCCTTGTAGCTTTCATTTATTGCAACGAAAGTGTTAATTAAAAGACAAACAGCCTTAATCCGTCGTGAGAGGGTTCACGACGTAGTCTTAAGACTAATTATTATTATTTTAAAAGCAATAAGCCGAGCCATTCTGATGTAAATAAGTCTTGCAATGCTTTTGTTGGGAAAATGAATTACCTCTTGACTCCTGCATTATAATAGGGATATTTCTAGTGATGTGACTCGCGAAGAAAACGATAATACAAAAATATAGATATTTATTTTTATATTTTACTTTTTAGATAAAATGGTAAAAGACTTCAACATTGGTAATATAGGAGAAAATTACTATAAAAATCAAATTGGTTATTGTTTAAAATGGAACTAAGTAATTAGTAACATTAGAACCTTATTTTTAAATACATTAATCAGTAAATATTTATTTAAATCTTTTGCGTCTTTTATTCGTCAATAAAAAATCTATTTCTTGGGTACTTTATTATTTTTGTCTGTACTATTTTGCTCAACTTTGCTTTATATCGTTATCTGAAAGTTTTCTATATCGATGATCATAATTTTCGCATTCCCTACTTGACCCAAAATTTGAGAATAAAGCGACTTTATTTGAGTTGAGAATTAAAAGCATTTGATTCCATTTTGCGGTTCTCAGCGGATGTTTTATTAATACTTTGGTATTTGGGTTTGTAATTAATTATGTAACTTTTGGTATGGTGTTTGCTTACCAATGTTATCAATTCTGTTTTAAATCTAATTCATAGAAAGAGTGATTCAATGATGTACAGTCGATGGCATACTTACATTTTTAATGTAAAAGCATCATCTCGGCCACATGATTTCAATTTTGATCCATAATGAACCTCATAAAGGTAGCAGGAAGGCCGCGGGGGTGTTTGGTGGCCGCTAAAGGAGGATTCCCGGCGGCGGCGCACGTATGTGTTCACGCGCACCGTTAGTGAAGAACAGGGGAGGTACTACTCCCTTGAAGCCAGTCGTCGCTTGCTCAGACCAACAGAGCAAGCCACAGTCTGGGGCGGAGCCGCGAAAGAATGTCTAGGCCGTCTAGCTCGGACAATAACTCGCAGCTCCGTCCCAAAGACTTCGGGAGGACACCGTCAGGTTTTAGTGAGTAGGTCCTGCCTATCTGGCAGGGAGAGTCTCACATAAGCCACTGGTTCCCCCGGGCCAGTGGGTATACAATTTCATGCATTTCCTGACGAAAAAAAAAAGGCCCTGGAGCGGCCTACATCCAGCGCCTGCTACCTTTATGAGATCCTCGGTCCATCTTGTGGGTCTACTGATAAATAGAACAACGTATTTATTACATTCTATGTAACCAACACGTCTGGCCAATGTGGGGAGTGTAGGCCGAATCTGTATGCATAAAAGCGACTGACTCTCTCATTCATCACGAAATCATAAGTGCCACTTGTGGTCTAAACTGAATAAATATTTTTGATTTTGATTTTGATTTTGAAATCTCAAAAACTACAAGTGCTAGGAGTCTCAAATTTTGCATGAGGTTCCCTTTAGAACAGTGGTTCTGAACCGGTGGTCCGCGGACCACTGGTGGTCCCTAGAGGCATCCCCCCTAAGTGGTCCCTAGAGTAGAGTCATTCCAAGTGGTCCAAGAAGACATCGTAATAAACAAGTGATGTGACGTGATGAGTCGAATCAACACAAATCAAACGGCACACAGTGGACGAGAAATCGACCTCCCCTTTCATAGGATTTTGAAAAATATGTGGTCCCTGACAAGACATAAATTTGGTAAAATGGTCCCTCGTGACATAAAGGTTAAGAACCACTGCTTTAGAACATAGGTGCTCACTAAGAACGGATTTTACGAAACTCCACCCCTAAGGATCCACGCGTACAAAGTCGCGGCCGGCCGCTAGTTCTCCATATACCTGTGGTACTCTTGCAGTGGACGGACACTAATCATAAAATCGATAGTAATACCAATACACAAGGGAGGGGACAGGGACCGAGTCAACAACTACAGACCAATTGCCATTCTTCCCGCTTTATCCAAGTTATTGGAAAAAAATATTAATAAGCGCCTCATTAGTTTTTTGGACTCTAATAATTTACTGGCGCAAAATCAATTCGGCTTTAGACCAGGAAAAAATACAGAAGGTGCAATACAAGAAGTTATTAAATTTATAACGCAGAATTTGGACTCTGGCAGAAGATGTTTAGCAATTTTCTTGGATTTAGCGAAAGCTTTTGACACGGTCTCTGTCCCAATCCTAATGAATAAACTTGAAAAACTTGGAATACGCGGAAAACAACTAAGCCTATTTAGGAGCTACATGCAAAACAGATTACAGGCGGTCAAAATCGGAAATCATAAAAGCACTTATTTACCTGTCCACTATGGTGTGCCGCAAGGCAGTATTTTGGGTCCGACATTGTTTACAATTTTCATAAATGATCTCTGTAAGATGAATTTGCTTTCAGGAAGGTCTATCTGTTATGCAGATGACACAGTGCTTCTTTTTGAGGAAAGCGATTGGGAAAAAACTTTTCAAGTGGCACAACAGTCTTTCAATCTTGTGCAAAACTGGTTACGCAACAATAAATTAACTTTAAATGCGGATAAGACTAAGTACCTCACATTTTCAATACGTAACACAACGCAACCAATTGACACATACAAAATTATTGCCCATAATTGTTATCGATCGTTGACCACCAATCTTTCTTCACTTTGCCAGTGCCCAGATGTGGAGAGGGTTGAAGTTATTCGGTATCTGGGAGTATTGGTAGACAAAAATCTAAGTTTTAAACTTCATTTGCAGCTTTTAACTGGACGTGTGCGAAAACTAATTTATGTCTTTAAAAACTTAAGAAATGTAGCTCAACGAGGTCTACTACTACAGGTCTATCAAGCCCTGTGTGAGTCTCTTATAAGTTATTCCTGTTGGGGAGGTGCTCCCAAATCTAACATGATAACTTTAGAGAGGGCCCAAAGAGCTGTGTTAAAAGTTTGCACTTTTAGACCTTTTTCCTATTCCACGACATTTTTATATAAAGATTGTCAAGTACTTACAGTTCGTCAGCTGTTTATTCTTTGTACTATTAAAAGACAACATCAGTTATTGAATTTTGAGCCAGAGAGGATAAAAACCAAGCGTCGTAAAGACATTGTTATCGAATCTAGAGTAATTTCAAAAACAAAATTTAGTAAAAAATTTTTTTCTTCCATTGGACCATTTTTGTATAATAAAATAAATAGACATCTTAAAATTTATCCATTGAGTAGGTATGAATGTAGCACAGCTCTTAAGGCGTGGCTACAACAGAAAACATACGATGAGACTGAAGAGTTATTGACTGTGATTGAATAGTCAATACTTCTTATTAACTTTAAGTCAAATCATTACTATTTTCTTCTACTTCTGTAATTTATAGTCCTGATTACAAATGCCCTTTATCATTACACTCAAGGGAAATATGCTTTATAATGCATTGTAATGTGAATAGATTTTAATTTTGTTAAACTTGTTATAACACGTTTTGTTTCGAGATACCTACCAGTGTCAAAAATTACATTTACCTAGTCCCAACTATATAATATTATAAATGCGAAAGTAACTCTGTCTGTCTGTCTGTCTGTCTGTCTGTCTGTCTGTCTGTCTGTTACGCTTTCCCGCTTAAACCTCGCAACCGATTTTGATGAAATTTGGCATAGAGATAGTTTGAGTCCCGGGAAAGAACATAGGATAGTTTTTATCCCGGTTTTTGAAACAGGGACGCGCGCGATAAAGTTTTTCTGTGTCAGACAAAATTCCACGCGGGCGAAGCCGCGGGCGGAAAGCTAGTTAGCTATAAAATGTATCTTTTTGCGAATTTTCGCTATGAGAAGAGCGCTTGCTTATCCTAAAATACAGGGCTCTGCCCTAACTTAGGAAGCAAAGCTCAATGTTTTTAGAATCATAATATTTTGTAAGATACATTAATGTCTGTACTTAAACATTTGTTGCTTGTTTTTATATGCATGTACTTACTTTTGAATAAATAGATTTGTATTTGTATTGTTGTACTAATGCCCGTATTCACTAACTATGCTTGCTTAAGTGAAGCAGCAAATCGAGCGCACAGCGTTGAATAGAGCTCTGTGATTGTTTCGTGTACGTTCGCGCGCACTGTGAGGCCTCATAGTAATGTTTGTGAATACGGGCGTAAATAAATGACCTGATATTTATCGTTATGAACATAGTATATTTCGATGTTTACATTTGTTTTTTTTAAGTAAATAATGAGCTTTTATTAAAAGAATCATTTATAATAAAAGCTCATTATTTTTTCCTGAAAATAAAAGCCAAATAATTTTATTCTTGATTCCATAATCGAAGATTTCAAGCGGCTATAATGGCTTTGTTAATATTTTTTACAGAATATTGGGTTGAAATTAAAATTCAAACAGGTAAGTTTTCCACTGAAAACTTTAATTAAATTCAATGAACCTTTACCTTTTGTTCTTTCCATTATATTTTTTAGGACCGAAACTTTCACTAGATTTTATATAACTTTTATAATTCATAAAAGTTCGGACCGAGATTTAAATTGTTACTCATTTAATCATTCGGAACCCTTCCACAGGGGGTTCTTAACAAAAATGTCCTCTAATTTAGCTAAATTATGGTAATCTCAAAAGTCTTACGAATTAAAATGAAGTCCGAAAAATTTGTGAGTCGTACTTGGCATGAATATTTTAATGCTGTCATATTTATCTCGGTGAAATTTAATTTGAGTAGATAACACAGTTAAGCGGGAGCAGTAGGTGTGTTTCGGTTATGGTAGTGTGCGGGTAGTAGGTAATATTACGGGATGAGTGACATTGCGCTAATTTTACTATGTAGTTCTTCTAATGTTCGTTTTTCTTTTGTTTTTCGTCGCCTGCTGGATAACAGTCTCCACCAAGGATAAGGAATCCACGAAAATGAACAATGGATCATACGCTGCTCATATTCGATGCTTCTAAAATAAAAAATAAATTATAATAACGAAACATTCACAAAAAATAGATAGAAATTCTAAGTAAGTAAGTAAGTGGGCAGCCCTATCGCATGTTGTCATACCGTAACGTACCGCGCGGCTGTTGACATTTATTTCAAAAATATGGCCGAGTTGGAATACTGTATAGATAGTATTACCGTGATATTATTAAGATACTAAATAGTAAGAGGCAGTGTTTGGCTTGATATGCCAACGTCTCTATTACCAACGTAGCTATTCGTAGCTAAACCTCACTTTAGTTACTGCGCAAACTTTCACTGTGCAGATAACCCGGTTTATGGTAGAACTTTATTTAAAGCAGTTGAAGTGTTAATACCGCCGGGATTCTAATTGCTCAATTCCATTGATAAAGTAACTCGTTTAAGGGAAAATGCAAATAAGCGAGAACGAGACGTTTAACTCTTCACTTAACTTCGGGTGTAATACTCGTAATAATACGGACTTACTGTACAGTATTCAGAAATTAAGGGTGGAACCCTTAACGTCTGATATCTGATCCCCAGTGAATAATATTGTCTCATAACTAACTACGTTCTGTTTCGATCCTTTCATCCAGGGTTTCTCAAACTTTCGCCTCCACGAACCCCTGTTAAAGTTTCCAGGTGACAGTGAACCCCTGAAATAGCTAATTTAAAGAAAATAATAAAATACACTATTGAAGAAAATACAAAATATATAAAAAGGGTGTTAAGTCGCCGTCGCTGGTCACCGGTGGCTGTGGTCGCGCCGAGCCTAATTGTGTCACCATTTGGGTGACATTAGATATTGCACCCACACGATAGAAGAAGAAGGTACTTACTGTAACTTAACAATCCCTTTACATCACCTTTACTTAACAAAGACTTGTTCTCCTACTTCGTTCCATTATATTTGAAACAAACCAACTCTTCGACCCTGACGAAGGTGTAAGTAATTTCTAAAACATTTAATTTACCCGAATGTTAAATTTCACCTTGCCAACGTCGGTAACCAGAGCCACATATCGAATAATTAGCGTCTTGACAACTTGCCAAGGTTTACACACTTGGTTATAGACCGGGCGCTGGAGAACGTTTATCTTAATCCATTTAATGTAATTTTTTAGATTGGGTATGCACCTATCTTGTATTTTGTAAATATCTAAAACGGAGCTGTTTTATACAGTGTTCCATATTCATGCATTTCATGTTATTTTTCGTCGTTTGTTGCTGTAAGTAAGACAAACAAAAACTTTAATATAGACTCAAGTTTATCCTACTGTAAAGTGACTTTGCATGGTTGGTTGTGATTGATTTTATTTTATTAATAATAAAAGATAAACTTAATACAGACAATACATGTACACCGAGATACGACAAGACTACAAAAGGTTTTCTCCTCGTTTCTATAATGTTGACTTAAGCTGCCGTAGCAAAACCATATTTCTAGTTTCCTTTCAAGCACTAGAGATTACATTTTTTTGAATATAGGTAAATATTTAATGGGATTACACAAAGGAAAGTACAGATGCAACTTACGATACAATTATATTAGAAAAGAGCTAAATATCTTGTCATTTTTATTTCTCCCAGCGCCTAGACTAAAAGGTTTTCCTCTGCTAAGTTTGAACGGCTAATTTTCGTTAGCACGTGTCTCGAGTTTCAACTTACCCTATCCAGTCAAAGAAACATTAAAGTTGCGAATTTTGAGACACAATAAAGCCGTGAGTAAAGTAGGTTTGATAAGAGGTAAATAAATCAACATTTGTAGCAGCTGTTCATTCGGGTCTGTATTTAAAATTCTAAAATATAATAAAGTAACTTATTTCTTAAACCATCAGCTATCTGAAAATCTATCCAGTTGAAATCCTGTCGAAATTAGTCCTACTTTTTCAGATATTGGTCGGATTTACAAACTTCATAAGTACCAAATTTTGCTCAAAACTGAATGAATATTTTTAATTTTGCTTAATTTGTGACTAGATGGAACTGTGACCACTAATGACCAAGGAATATAATAACTTTATAATATCAATGTAGGAATGTAAAAGAAAACAAACTTTAACTTTTATTTTTTAATTTCGTTGAAACGTTCAAATAGTGAAACGTTAAAATAAACCGAATGATAGGATTGAATGAAAGGTGCGAGGCTCGCTCTCTCTCGTCCCAACTGCCATGACGTGCAGGTGTGCTCCGCTAAAGTTATTAGAAATAAACGGTGTATTTTCACGAAACTGAAAGCTGAAGTTTCTCTTGAGAACCCCAGCCCTACAACTCCTCGTCCGGGATAACGACTTTCATCAGGGCTGGATCTCTTGAGATTGTACGACGGAAATAATCGTGGAGCGTGGCGTGGACGGCGCCATTACCGGCAATCACGAGCGGCAACGTGCAGAAATTGGCAACGTAAGGCGGCAGAGCACCAACGACGACGACGGCTTATTTTACGACGCTTTTGAAGAAGACAATATTACGACGACGATGGCTGAAGAAAGAAACGAAGATTATTCTAAAAACGACGACGCAAAAACCATTACCGGTCACTACATAATGGACGGTATACCTAAATTCACCGGCGATGAATTAACGTACTCATCAACGAAATGGGTGCAAGATATTGATGACAACGCAGAAATTTTCGGTTGGACAGGCCAACAGAAACTCATCATCGCAAGGAGGTCGCTCGCCGGAACGGCACAACTCTGGCTGAGAACTGAAAAGGTATTTAAGACTTACGACGAACTAAAGACTGCGCTACAGAAAGAATTCCCTGAAGCGATCAACGTCAAACAGATGCACGAGATGATGAGTGCGCGAAAAAAACGTGCAGATGAGACGTACTATCAATACATGTTAATCATGAAAGAGCTTGGCAGAAGGGCGAAGTTCCCTGACTACGTGGCTATCCAGTACATCATAGATGGAATATCCGATTTCGAGTCGAACAAACTACTATTTTATGGCGTGACGACGTATCCAGTACTTAAAGAGAAAATTACACTTTACGAGGCGTTCAAGCAAAAGACAAAAAAGCAAGATGCTACAAGACGCGATTCAAGACCGAAACCTGCGAAAGTGATATATCCTGTAACATCAAAAGTGCAGCCACGATGCTACAAGTGCGGCGAGTAAAAAATGTACCTAAACTTGAAGCTAACAATAGTAACATGAATTGATAAAACGTTTAAGCTTACTTGATAATAATTACTTGAGTTAGAACTAGATTACTACCTGTGTAATACTGAAATTTACTTAAGTCTAGAATAAGTAACCATACTTTAACCTTGTTGTAGAGAGCTAGCAAGACGATGAATGAAAAGTGATTTTGTTTGTTAAAGTTGTCTAAGCGGATGTAGTTTGAGTAATTATTTTATTTTAACTTGAAATATGCAGTTTTTCCTTTTGCAATGTATAATATAGAGTCATGTAGATTGTAGAGTCAATGTAAAATGTAGAGTCATGTAGATTGTAGAGTCAATTTGAAATGTAGAGTCGTGTTGAAATGTAGAGTCATGTCTAAATGTAGAGTTATTTTGAAATGTAGAGTCACTTTCTAATTCGTAGTCAATCTGAGGTCAGATTGAGTTGCAGGATGGCCGAGTTGTAGGAATGTAAAAGAAAACAAACTTTAACTTTTATTTTTTAATTTCGTTGAAACGTTCAAATAGTGAAACGTTAAAATAAACCGAATGATAGGATTGAATGAAAGGTGCGAGGCTCGCTCTCTCTCGTCCCAACTGCCATGACGTGCAGGTGTGCTCCGCTAAAGTTATTAGAAATAAACGGTGTATTTTCACGAAACTGAAAGCTGAAGTTTCTCTTGAGAACCCCAGCCCTACATCAATATTTATTTAAACCTGCCATTTTGGTAGTCTAGTAGGTATTCCCTTTCATGTACATACCCATTGTTGTACTATTGTTTTGTCGGTGAACTTTGCGAAACTATGTAGAATAGTAAGTTGTGGTTTTGCCATGGAAACTCATATTCGTCATCAACACATAATAATAATATGTGAGCTTACTCAATCAGTTTCCATTTAGTCATAATGGCGGCAAACTAGAATAAATAAGGCATATCCCACAATAGGTCAGTGTTTCACACCTGTGTTGCGAAGTTTTGATGATTATACAATATGTTTTTAGTTCATGTATGTAATAATTGTTGTACTTCTAAGGCCCAGTTTTTTGATTCATAGTTAAAATAACAAATTGTTAAATTTTGCTACTAATGGTTAAATATTAACAAAATGTTAACTAATAGTTAAAAAATGTACTAAAAGTCAAGCTAACCATTGTTCGAAAAACATTTTTTTCTGAAATTTAACCACTTGTCACTTGACATCTGTCAAATTTGACTATTGGTTATTTTAACTACGAATCAAAAAACTGGGCCTAAGTTACGTAATCATCATCATTTCAGCTATAGGACGTCCACTGCTGAACATAGGCCTCCCCCAATGCTTTCCATGTTGATCGATTGGTAGCGGCCTGCGTAAAGCGCTTCCCTGCTACCTTTACGATGTCGTCGGTCCACCTTGTGTTGTCCACGTCCCACGCTGCGTTTTCCGGTACGCGGCCTTTAGTTACGTAAACCTTTACGTATTTACTTATTTCTGCCAATAATTTTAAGGAAACAAAGAAAGGCTATGTCTAGTTTCTCTATCTACTATCCTAAAGTGGTCGTTGTTAAAATTTTACATCCACACACGAGGTGGACCGACAACCCCCTAAAGGTAGCAAGTCAATTCATCATCATCATTATTGGGGGAAATCATTGAGGGAGGCTTATGTGCAGCATTAGACGTCCTGTGGTTGAAATGATGATGATGATGGAAAATAAATTGGCAATTATAAACGTCAACAGCAAAAATATAACTCTTTGTATGTCTAAATATACTTCGGACGCAGGTTGGCCGTAGTAAGGAGAATCTGGTCAAGTGGGGATTCTTGGATGGCTTAAACATGGAGTGCAGGTGCGGTTTTGTTCCCCAGTCGATGAAGCACCTGATGTCGTGCCCTGAGTGCCCAAGCAACTTCACTCAGGAGGATTTGATGAATGCTGCTGACAACGCCACTCTTGTGGCGGAGTTTTGGTTTGTTGTCGACACGAAAAGAAGAATAATCTATATTTTAGGATCTACCAGAGCTTTGAGGTAAATAATATCATCAACAATCATTAACAAAAATAAGGAATCACGACCCGCATTCCTTTAATATAATAAAAATCTGTGGGAATTTTATAATGACACGTGATATGAGATCTACTAATGTAGCTACAATAAATTAAAGTTATTACAAGCTCACAGCGTAGTCCGAGATTCTCTTAATGAGCACACGTTTAATAATTCTCTTTCGCTACAATAATATTTTTGGACGTAATATTAATATTACTTTAATTAAAAATTGGATATCATTGAAACGTTCAACACGGTCTGCTGTTTCAGATTTAAATGGGAATGGTAATTAAATTGCTTTATTTTAGTTTCGGCAAATTAAATTGTATATCGTCCACAATGGACAGAAAATTCCGATTATAGGGTTCTCAGCCGAAACCTTGAAATTGAAAATGAAAATCTGTAGGCAAATTTCCTAAAAAAAAAATTTGTCCGTCAATTGCATTATCAAAAAATATTCGACACGTATATTTTTATTTTTTAATCAAACTAGTTACTACGATGTTATGAAGCGTTAAAGTTCAGCGTGTCGTCACAAAGTGCTACACTTTTAGCACACCTTGACGTCACGGGCCTCTTCTTATGAACTTTGGCGCGTTTTATCTCTTTCAGTTTCCATTAATTTGAAAAAGTAAAAAATACGTGTCCAATATTTTTTGATAAGTTAACTGACGGACTAATTCAAACTCTTGCTTTTTTACCCAGGACACATCCTTATTGTATGTAAAATCTTTAGCGTTTTCAGTTCAGTTATCTGAGCATTTCTAACAAGCCATTGACTGAAGCCATCCCAACCATAATACCTCCTAGAATATTATCTAGTACAGATGAGCTGAAGCTTAACAGATCTGCATCTTATGTCAATGTAATAGGTTCCATTTTGTCACAAAAATTTACAACTTGATGTGTTGGCGAAGGTATTCCGTCAATGGGTCCCTAACTAGCCCTCTAACAATAGGTCTCTTCATACTAGAGTACATCTACGTCTATGGTATTATCTTCATGTGGTATTTGATTGTTATGAATCTGACAAGAGTTAAGGTCGATTCACACATCAGTGAAGTCACAGTTCCTATAAGTACCGGCACAGTGCGAAACACTCTTTCATACATTTTATGAGAACGCATCCCCAGTGGTGGTGCCCGTGTCAGTGTCAGTGATACATAGTGCTCTAACGCCCATATTCATAAACGATGCTTGCTTAAGTGAAGCAGCAAATCGAACGCACAGCGTTGAATAGAGCTTTGTGATTGGTTCGTGTGTGACCCTGTGCGTTCACGCCCACTGTGAGACATCATAGTAATGTTTGTAAATACGGGCGTAAGTGACGTATCATTGAAGTTCCCTGAACTGAATACTGACATGACGTGCAAATTGAATCACTGACGCAACACTGTACCACTGATAGTACTGATACCACAAAATATTGTGTTGATACTGAGCTGAGCGAACACTTTGACGGAACTCTGGCTTCACTGGCACTTATAATTCACTAATTGGTATAGGTAAGTCTTTTTCTCCGTTAAGTAATAAGTTACTTTAAGCTACAGTGCATAAAATGTCTCATTATTCGTATTTTCAAACGCAGTTACAACCTGAGGTTTAAAACGTGCATTTTTACCTACATTTGTTGATGTCATAAATTTCCTGAGAGCTGAACTGGGCAAACTTCTAAATTAAATAAGATGTTAGCGAGTGCATCCTAGCGTACGTTTTCTACCTTTGCCATTGCATTATATCATCTTCCATTTGCTATGGAGAGGGGTCCTATTAGGTATACTGTAAGGAATTTAACTCTCACATAGAAATTCTAAAGATTTCAGGCAAGTTACCTTACACGCCTTTTGTATGCCTGTCTAAGAAATAAGTAACCACGATTCTCATCATCGTATTAAGTAATCATCGTTTGTTTCAAATGCGGTTTCAATTTCGTTTCAGCCGAAAGACGTCCACTGCTGGATAAAGGGATTTCCACAAAGACCGGTCCTGCGCCACCCGCATCCAGGCACCTCCCGCGACTTTCACCAGATCGTCAATCCACCTAGCGTGGTCGCCACTCAAGAACTTTCCTGCCCCAGCGGCCATCAGCCATCAAACAAGTAATCATCATCAGGTATTAATTTAATCTTCGCTGTAGCGTAGGAGCACTGCTCTCTCGAGGCAAATGTAGGACTCCACTTACACTCCTCACTCTGGCCAGTGGCTTGAAGGGTAAAGGAGGTCTGATGTTCGCATAATTTCGTTGCGTTCTTTTTTGACATCCAAGGGAGGAGTGGTGATGGTCCTTCAAAATCTTATTTGCTAAAACTACGCTACTAAAGGTAGAATTTGCTCAATTGTACAGAAAATAAAAATATCTTGCTGTACGATTACGTCGAACATAGCAGCGTCAATGTCTTAGATTAATGAGACACTTGCTTAGGTTAATTGATAATTA
This sequence comes from Ostrinia furnacalis, assembly GCF_004193835.3. Taxonomy (NCBI): domain Eukaryota; kingdom Metazoa; phylum Arthropoda; class Insecta; order Lepidoptera; family Crambidae; genus Ostrinia; species Ostrinia furnacalis. The sequence continues at coordinate 128,657 of NW_021136861.1, read as the reverse complement.
TGAGTTAAACAAAATACGAATGTTTATAGACATTGCTACTGGATCACCACAAGTGTATACCTAATGCAGCCTGAGAACTTCATTCCAGACGCTCGAGCATTTTTGTTGTAGGTCTGATTTAGTATGTGTAATATATTTTGCATATTTTCAGAGGCCGAGACTCTTTCAATTCTTCAGAGAGTAAAGAAGTAGGCCCACTTCTTCAAAGCTCTAAATAAATACATGCTGTACACTTTTAGCCTAGACGTAGAAAATCGATTTTTCGTCGGCCGATAGTTTAGTCGGGCAGTTGATCAGTATGGGCATGTATGGAAGTGCACACATTACACCGATTCGATTTGGCCGATTCTTCATACAATTTAAAATCGGGCACCAAATCTACCGACCAACCTATCGGCCAACTAAAAATCGGTGGTCTGCGTCTAGTCCTACTTTCTTGGAGATAATGATCTGGTCCATACATTTTCAAGTCTATGACTTTATGACCGATAAGTGCTAATCAGGCCTTTGGTAGAGGATCTTCATCGGAATCCTCAAACCACAGAGGAACTGGTAATGATATCTCCAACTGCTGAAATACAGCAATCCTGATAACATTTTTACTATGGTGACAGCTGGTGGTTGCTATCCGTATGATAATGTGTTCTTATTTTAATCAACCTAGGTCCCAGATCGAAAAAGAAAAAGATATTGTTATAGAGCAGCAGATTAATAACCTTTTCATATCATTTGGGCACTTTTCATAGGTAGTTAAAATAGCGGTATCGTTATAGCCAATGAGCTGCAGGCTATCATAGTGACATTGACGTAATGTCAATGTCACACTAGGATCAAACGTTAGAATAGAAGGACGCGCGGTGACGATTCCCCGCGCTTTTGTGCTAAGTGATGAATTGTATTTTAAATTAAAGCAAAGATGTGTATCCAGTGTTTTATTTATGAGAATAGATCTACCGGCCTCTAATAGCAGGTAGGTAATTCATTATCGAAAGAGACAAAAAAACTCTACTTAGATTTTACACCAGTCCTTCTGTAAAACATTTTAACTGTGATTTAACTTCCGAGGTTAAAATAACTTTATTTGAGGGTTAATACTCTTTCTAACTGGAGTTTCATTAAAAAGCCAGAGGAATTTATATTTTCGCTGAATTTCAAAGTGAATTTAAAGTTTAGGCGCATTCAGACTGTCCAAATGGGTGTACAGGTAAAGAAATGTGGTTTTAAAATAGCAACCGTACCTTTTTATATTATTGCAGCACTTATTTATTTACTGTGGAATTTTACTGGTTTTTTAAATTTGAGTAATGAATTGGAGTGGGTAACCAATATAAAAATAAACCGTAAAACTTTAGATAACCATAAGTATACAATAGCAGTCAAAAATGAGGAGATCTGTAGGAAAACCAAATTGACCGACATAGCCCGCAGAATGAGGATCAGTACTGTTGTAGAAAATTCAATAAAACTAGTATCTACGTTAATCTTTAAGACATAAGAAAGATATATCTTTTTGAATTATCCAAATCGGACCATTACTTACGAAGATATTAAGTAATAAACATAGGCCGTTTTTGCCGCTAAAAGTCAACGTACGCAAGGCCGCGTGACGTCATTATATCCGAATCGAGCGCAGCCGGCGTACTATTGGGATGGAAAATATTTTTTTCCGGCTAAACTATCAGTTTTAGAAAAAAACTTTTAATAACATTTATTCTTCAAAATAAAGTAACCTATCGACCAGTAATTTTTAAAAATAAAAATTGTGAAAAATAAGTATTGCTATGTCCAAAAACCACATTTTCATAGGATTCGATGCAATGCGGAGACGCGGTTGGGGTGAGTGTAACTTAATGATTGTTTGTATTGAACATAATAATACATAATATGATGCTAATACCCAGTTTCTGGCCTGGGGGGGGGGGTAAGTCATACCCAGCTTATAGCCTGGGGGGAGGGACAAGCCTTACCCAGCTTCTGGCCTTGGTGGGAGGGGAGGAGAGGCAAGTCATACCCAGAGAGGGGCGGGGGAGTCATACCCAGCTTCTAGGCTAAGATTAAATAGATTTCCAGCACGGAGCGGCTGTCCTTTCCTGCAGCAGCTGGCCCGCCCATGGGAACGGCGAATAGATAGGTAGGTGCGTAGGTTTAACTCAGAAAAACTAAATAACAGGTAGGTATTATTAAGTGTACATCGAAATGATTTTCATAGCAATGTCTTATTGTTAGAAGTTATACCTTATTGTTAGAAGTAAATAAATTAATACTTATACATTTTTATATTTTACTTGGAAGAAGATATGACTCTAACAACACTTATGTACACTTTATTTGAATAAATCGCCAAATATACCACCGCGGAGACCCCAATCGCGTCTCTGCGTGCCATTGAATCGTATGAGCGTATGGATTTTTTGCGTTATTTTTCACAATTTCCATTTTTAAAAATTACCTATCGATAGCTTACTTTATTCTGATGAATAAATGTCATTACAAGTTTTTCTCTAAAACTGATAATTTGGCTAGAAAAAAATATTTTCTATCCACGCAGTACGTCGGCAGCGTTCGGATCGGATATAATGACGTCATCGTCCCCGCGCCGGGCGGTCAGTGAACTTTTTTAGTAATTTGGCCATAACTTCGTCAATTTTTGTCGTAGAACAAAAATTTTTGCACTGTGTATTAAGGATTTCTTAGCCCTATAAATCTGCATTCACAGCTAAAAATCGAAATGATCCTCATTGCTAAAATCAAGTGGCAGCGGGCGGGGCACATACATAGCTCGTAGAGCTGATGGCCGCTGGGGCAGAAAAATTTTCGAGCGACCACGGGCCGGAAGACGCAGTGTAGGCAGGCTCCCACTAAGTGGACCGACGATCCAGTGAAGGGCGCGGGAAGTACCTGGATGCGGACAGTGCAGGACCCGTCATTATGGAAATCATTGGGGGAGGCCTTTGTCCAACAGTGGACGTCATCTGAAACGAACGAACGAATGAAAGTTAGACCGAATCAACTCGGCTCTGGCTGGTGTCTTTCTTCGTCTACATCACTAAAAACAAATCAAATCAAATCACTTTTTTCACAATTTAAGCTGTAAGCGGATTCACTATACAAGCATTCGTCTGAACGTTAGTACAAACATGTAATAAAAACCGTTATTCGTTTCGCCAACAAGGAATAAGGCAAACACAAACAGTCAGCTTTCAATCAAACTGAATTGTTTTACTGTGCAATGGTAGTTACTCGCAGAAGGAATTCTAGATTTTGGATCGAAGTACCGCACTAAAACTTAGTATCTTTAAAACTGGCATATACGCGGTTTTACTGCGACTGCGACCATTCAGAAAATAAGATTTATGATGTCTTAAAATGACGACAATAAAGTTTGAAGTGTCTTTTTCAACAAATGTGATAGTTTGAAATATTGCGACTAGTTAAAAAATCCTTTGCTATTTAAAAAAAGAGGTAAGTTAATTATTATTCAGCACTATTTTGCCAAGGCCGGGTCAGGCTTAGGCTGACCGCCCACGGATAGACTGTAACAACAGTTAACTTACACTGTAATACAACTTTTTTGAACAAATTACTAATAGTCCCGTTAGCCCCTCGAACTAAGCTAAATATGCTCACCACAATAGTCGAGCGGCGGCGGTATTCGAGCCCGCGTTCCCCGGATCACGAGTCGGTCAATCCGACCCCTTCACCGTTCGGTTATCGTGGCTTCTTGCACAATTACCACCGCCCGCGCTCTCCATTCAACATCGCGCGCGCTTGTGACTTGTTGAGCAGTTAATACCAACTGCGCCAGCAGTTAAGTATGGCAGCTTCAAGCTGTTGACTAAGGCTGAGTTGCACCATCTTACTTTAACTTTGACAAACGTCAAAAATCTATCAAACTCCTTAGAAAAAGCACCGGTTTTTGTCATTGTTACGGTTAAAATATATTTTTTAACGTCGACAAATTAATGCTTTGCCTTATCGACCAGTGGATATGCCACTGGTTTATGGGGACGGCCAGTGGGTTATGTGGAGTCCCACATAACCCACTGGCCCTGCCTGTAGTGAGAGCAGGCCGGAAGAGTCCTCCCTACCCACTAAAACGCGACGGTGTCCACCAGAGCTCAAAGAAACGGCTCGAGCTGTCCGTTTATGGCGGACCTTAGACCCCCCGTCCTAATGGCGACGGATTTGCTTGAATATTTGATCGCACGAACGCGGTCGGTTGGTCCTTAGGCCGTGGGTAATGCGCATTAATTTTCGCTAAATATATGATTAGCACTTATGTCTGAGATTATCCCTTCTGTGGAGTTGGGATGACGTAAGGGTGGGTACTGTAGAAATGGCGCGCGGAAGTAATTGGTTATCTACGCTCGGCTATTTTGGTATCATAACAAAGTTGGGCAATTTAACTTGATTGGATTCGGAAGTATAGTTTGGAGGTAAAACAATTGAATGTATGAGTATCAACACCATAAATCCACAGCTGGACGTAAGCTCTCAAGATGCGCCACAGTCATTTAGTGACTCTAGTGACTGTCAGCTATGTTCTTGAAGTCATCTGTCCATAGAGCAGGGCGCTGAATGCATAATTATTTGCTTTGTGCATATTTACATAGTGTCTGCAATATGTACGAGTATGTTGTGCTTGCATCTATCAATCTAGATTTATAATAGTTACCTTGTTTTCCCAATATTGTTTTATGGGTTGAAAGAAAAGTATTCAGTTATGCGATCCTAATAAAAATTACAATGCCTAGAGATATTAATATTATGTTTTTTTTTTGTACATTTATCCAAGTATCTCAAAAACAAGCATCCCAAGTGCATTTTGTTATAATTCTTCCTCCAGTCCAAAATTAGAATGAACTTTTATTTATTGTGTTACTAAAGTTTTAAGACTAAAACCAGCTCAGTTCAGACTTTTCAAATAGCATTCGTAAACACTATTAGCAAAGGATCTTCGACCAGAAAAAGACCTTTTTCCAAGATAATTGCAAAAAAAACTTCGCACAAAGCATTGAAAGTACTAGAAAATATAACCGTGTGCTTAACAACTGTGGATAAGAAGAAAAACCATAATCTAGATTACTTTTCACGATTCCTTGAATTCCCAATACAGGAAATAAATTCGTACACGATTTGTGCAATTCCGTATGTGATTTCTCGTGATTCTAAAATACGTCTCCAGAGTTCTTAGTTTCTTCCAGTTTCTTCTTAGAAACTACATACTTGTACATACGCGTTCGGTTTTCCACGTTACTTACATGACTGATCGATTTCGTAGTTAGTATTTTACCATACAAAGCCATAAGTTTACCATAAAAACCCTGGACTTCCTAATATACCTAAATAAACACCTAATTTAAGTGAAAGAAAAACCAACCAGCACTCAATTTAGTTGCTTTGGAATCAATACTAATACTCAGTCGATTGGGTTGGCTTACCATCAGGGTACAGGCCAAGAGCTTACTCGTTGTGAAAAAAAACCTATTGCAAAATTTAAGGTGGAATTAATTCATATTTTGCATTTGTAGTGATAAGCAAGGCTTAGAATTTAACCCCCTTATTCCAAAAAGTTGGACTGTGGTTGAACTCTGGTTTAAATTGATATTTAGTATGGAAATGTCATTTTAAGCCAGTATAAGTCCCGGGTTTAACTTTTTTGTAATAAGGGAATTAGTGTTTGTAGTGTAGGAAGTTTTATTGCTCTTCTAAGCCTAGTTTTGGTGGTACTTATCTCGGAGATGTATCGAAAAATTTCTCATAATTTCTTGTCATTGTGTTCTTCGTGAATCAATGGTAGGGCCCAAGACTCCAATACTTCTGAACAGCAATATGTCTTGTTTAGAGTGTTTAGAGTTTTTTAAGTCAAGAGTTATTGACTTATCGAGCGACTTCGCCGGAGTTTTTCTCAAAAGGATGTGGTAATAATGGGTTTGTACTTTGTTTGTAGACGCTTCTGGGTGCAATTTTTCACTTCTGTTTCTGCTTGTTTGTTTTTATAAGTAGCGTTGTTTGCGTTATTAGTTTTGTAGCGTTCGACGAGAGCGGATTGGTGCTTTATCGTAGTTGTTCTAAGTTGAGTAAATTTTAGTATGAAGTTGAGTGTGGAGATTACTGGCAAAGTTTTATGGTCTAATACCAAATAAAAAACGGATAAAAACACATGTGAGTCGAATTTCGGAAAAGAGTAATTAAAAACTAAAAAAAAAATTACAAAAGGATCAAAGGGCGAATTTGTATTCTCAAAATGCCCTTACCTATACACCCACGTAGTTTGTCTAACCTTCTACCAAACACCCTGTAGAGTGATATCGCATCTTGTCACTGCAAACTGAGGCTGGGTTGCACCATTTAACTTTGGCAAACGTCAAAAATCTGTCAAACTCCATACAAAAACACCGGTTATCTTTATAGTTACGTTTAAAGTTAAGTGGTGCGACTCAGCCTTAGAGCTCATGTCTAATTAGGCAATCATTAAGCCACAAAACGCTGTTTTGGATTTAAATAAGCTTCTTTTTCTCCCTTATCGAGCGTGGAATCTAGTTGTGGCAACACTGGGGCTTTGTGGACGTCGCCGCGACTTCTTATAGCTGTAGGGCTGGCAATCAGAGGTACAATAGATTTATCTACAAAACATTATTTAGTATCGGCTTTTCAAGAAGGATTTTTTTAAGGCACACAATTAGTTGACAAACTTTTGACATGCATTCTCCTCTTATAGATTTTATTATCCTACTAAAAACATAAATGTAAAAAAGGAGAACAAAGTTCGATACATAAATTATGCTTGGCTGTGGGCTTCGCCGCAAAAAGAATAGAGATCTAAATGAGTGCCAAGTTCTATGCAAAATCCAGTAGGTTGATTCGACTTGGACAGTTTTCATTACATCAGTCATTTTATAAAGTTATTCAACATAATATTATACTATTTTTTAATTCTGATAAAAACTGGCCAAGTCAAATCTAACCTCCTTGTTATTGCTTGATTGATCCAAGCAATCCTATTGTAGTATGCGTGTACAACAATATGACGCTCGGATTGCTTGGATCAAACTCCCCGCTTCACTCGACCAAAAAGTGGTGGGGCGCGTCGTCTTTGATGAAACGATCTATATTCTATTCGTATTTTTCTATATCTATATATATAAAAGAAAGTCGTGTTAGTTACTCCACTTATAACTCAAGAACGGCTGAACCGATTTAGCTGAAAATTGTCAGGGAGGTAGTTTAGAGCCAGGAGAAGGACATAGGATACTTTTTATCCCGTTCGAAATAAAAAAAAAGTCTGCTTATTTATTGCCATTAAGGCGGAACAAAGTTCGCCGGGTCAGCTAGTTTTTATCTATAATAGAAAAGACACAGCCCTTGCGGCGAGGCTCTTCACAGACTAACTAACTTAAAATAACGTGATGTGACTTAACTCCCAACAAAATTAAAGCGAGAATTAGCAGTCTCGTAGGCAACACTGGTCAACAGAACCTTAGCTACGAGAACGGGTAGTTATTTATTTATAGACTAGATCAATATTGTACAAACAGATAAAGATTAAGATACGAAATGTATGATAATTTATAATTTGTTACTCTGATAAAGTTGGTAAGTATAGTATAGAGTTTTGTATAAAGTTGATGAAGTTTCTTCTGCCACTTCTTCTCAGTACTAGTCAACCTGTTGTCCTGAAGTGGTAGATAGTATATCCTAAAAGAAAGAAAGAAATAATATTTTAATCGGTTCAAACATAGTTTTTTACACAATTCTTATAAATAATTTGAAAATGATCTTCATACCAATAATTTGAATTTGAGAGGACCTTAGATGTATTTAAAGAACAATACCTATGGTTGTCGTTAAAACAAAATATGTGGAAATGTTTTTATATTTTATTCGTCGTAGTGAATATTCCTGTTCTCTAAAGCTCCCTAGACTGTTTTTTCTAAATTATTGGAAGGTTGACCTACGTTCTGGCCATTTTTTCACCGATATCCACCCAATGATTTTTTCAATAACACACATCCGTGATCATCAATCGGACGTTGATTTTAATGGTTTTCCACGGGAATGTGATTAACAGGCATTGTCGGAAACAATTTAAATAATGGGTATTAATCTCGCGTTTTAACAGGCTTTTTGGGTTTGATACATTTTCATAATAATGTGTGGACATTGCATGGAAAAATCATTCGCTTTGTGATGACACACGTGTAAAGGTGGACAAATACAGGGAGACTTTGCAATGAATATCCAAATTGTTTTAATTTACTCTATAGAACAATTTAACAATACAACTTTATCTTAATTATTTTTAATAGTCGTAAGTATTTTTCGCAAAAAAAATATTGAAAATCTAATTCGCGGGCGCCCATATCTTAAGTTTTAAAGCTTTGCAATTACTTGTGTGTATGTATTCGTTTTGAACGAAGTAAATTATCAACGTCTGCCAATTATGAAACCGCACACAGCGGATAAAAATAATTAAATATGTAAGTAATATAAATGTTTTCTTTATGTAAATCGATTACGTTATATTACTGATTCTGAGCTGCTCCTAAAAATTTGGACACTGATTACGAATTCACCCTGTATGGACAGCTAGCTTTTGACCGTTTAGAAAATCACTATTTTCTTGACGCGAATGCACTAGTAAGTATCTAATACTATCTACTAGGTAGTAAGATTACTCAAAAGACTTTTTATACCCTATTAATTGCAAGACGTTTTTTATTAAAGATAATAGTTAAATAACTGTATCAAGCAGGTCATTATTTTATAACAAGCGCGACTAACTTTACCGTCTCACTTTAATCGATAAAGTGACAAGCAACTTTAAACCTTATTTTAAGTAGAAAGAGTTCAATGCATATTCTAGTCTTTCTAACATTGTTATCTTTTTTTAAGCTTGAAGGAAAAATGCATAATCTAGCTTCTTTGAATTTGCAGCTGGATACTTTTTTACTTTACTTGGAAAGATTTCAAAATTAAATCATTTGGTCAACAACAAAATCACTAACATCTGCCCACGGCTTCTGTCGTGTCAATTTCAGTCTTCATCAAAAATATTGATCAAACTTCACTTTGTACATCATGCACTTTTGTTTTGTGGTTGTTATATTGCTTTTTTATTTATAGGTATTACGTAAGTACAACAATATCTACTCAACTCTAGGCTGGGTTGCACCATCTTTATTTAACTTTGATAAACGTTAAAAATCTGTCAAACTCCATACAAAACATCGGTTATCGCTAAAGTTACGGTCAAAGTTAGGTGGTGCAACTCAGCTTTAGAGCTGGCAGAGGTCGCACGTTCTAATAGCTTGTCCTACCTCTTATTTCTTTTAATGACAATCATCATGTGCAGTCATAAATGTATTATTTTGTAACAATTGTATTGTGTGGTGACTACATAATAGGCCGTAGCATCGCTCCAGGGCTGCAATACCTACCTTATATACAGCTTCCAATACTGTCCACTCAGCAAGTGGCCGCAGACGCGTGGTTATGTACAAAATGACGTCATTAGTCAGGTCGGCTGCTGCATAAATTATATGGCCAATTAGTTACATTGATGGCCGACAGCCGATTACAGATATCTACATCGAGGTGTACACATACGGGGAGGTAGTGGCGGCGGGGACGTTACGGTTTTCAGAAGAAGAAAGAAGTTACGGGCGAAAATTGCAGGGATCCTAGAGCTTCTTTTCCTATTCTGGATAATACAAACTACATCAGAAAATAGTAAATCAATATCTATTCCACAATGACTACAGCCTTAAAATACAGCTCAAGGTCACCCACAAGCCTTTATTTCCATCCACCCCTTTTAAGCTTGCCACCGGGGTGGTGGTTGGCACACTAAATATATGGCATTTATATTCCCATCTACCCCCTTCGAAACTTTGTCACCGGGTTGGTGGTTGCCACTAAATTGGTGGCGTTTACCACCCCCGTGGTGATTGGCACCTATTTCGTTTCATCTGGGCGATGGAGCGTGCTTTACTCAGAGTTTCCCTACATGGCCGAATCAGGAATGAGGAGATCCGTAGGAAAACCAAAGTGAACGCAGAATTGCCAAACATCATAAGTGGCAGTGGCCGGGTACAAAAATCCGTAGAAATAGCCGTTGGACAGAAAAGTGGAGTGGGTTCACCAAAATAGTCTAGTCTCAGTGGTGATCGAACCAGCGTTCTTCGGATCCTTTAATCGACCGACACTGACATCGTCGCCTCAAAACAAAATTATTAGAATACTATCCTGAAATGTTTTCATCATCATTATTTCAGCCACAGGACGTCCATTGCTGAACATGGGCCTCTCCCAATGATTTCCGCATCGCCCTGTTGGCTGATTTTTTTTTATGCGGCCTTGAATGAAAGCCCGTGTGTTTCCAACCACACCATACATCTTCGACTGCTGCGTCATCGCCACGCCACAGATAAATAAACACGTCGGTAAGCAGCAAGCTATACTAATGATTGTGTTAATCTCTGCTTTGTGACGTAATCGTAAGTCTTTATGCTGAGCTATTTGCCGGTAAATCTAACTGGTGTTAATTTGGTTTATCGTTGTTGCAGGAATCTGGAGAGTAGGTAAATTAAACAACAGTGCAATATTACTTCAAAGTTCTCTCAAGAAAACCGCGGTTTCTGAAATGTAAAGTGCCATGTCTTTACTGAAACTTATCTACCATTCACTACAACACAAAAGTATGTATTTATATCATAGGACTTTGAGATGGTGCAGTGTAAAAGGTGTGATCGAATCAGAAATGAGGAGGTTCGCAGGAAAACCAAAGTAACCGATATAGCCTGCAGAATTGCCAAAATCAAGTGGCAATGGGCGGGGTACATAGAGCTGATTGCTCGGCCGCTGGTATGCTGGTGATGGCTCTCTAGTGTTGACCACGAAAACTTAGGTGGACCGACGATCTGGTGAAGGTCGCGGGAAGTACCTTGATGTGGACAACGCAGGACCGGCGGTTGTGGAAATCCTTTGTCCAGCAGTGGTCGTCATTTGTCTGAAACGATAAAGAGTTAGAAATTAATTTATTTAATTCAGGTTCGTTAATTTTAATAAAAATGGGAATAACTATTTCACCATTTTCCTTAAGCTCAAAGTCCATAGTTAACTCTATTGGACGAATAAATGTTATATGGTGTACTTAACTTAAACTTATCTACGAAATAAATTGAGTCGAAGATTCTAGTGGCTATTTGAATTCTTGCGCCATTAAGTAGGAAGTTTCATTGGGGGCACACCATTTGAATTTTGATTGTGTTCTCACAATGTAGGAAGGCAAAGTGGGCTCTCCCTAACTTTCCTTTTTCTCTCCAATGTTTATCAGCATTTGGCAAGTATCTGGAAGCGCTGGTAAAGCAAAAAGATTAACAGCCGTATTCATAAACGATGCTTGCTTAAGTGAAGCAGCAAATCGAATGCACAGTGTAGAACGCGCACTGTGAGAACTCATAGTAATGTTTGTGAATACTGGCGTAATTCACGGGAGTTTATATTAGATTTATTATACTTTAGCCATCAAACTTTGAAAGTGAGACGCGCCCCATCACTTCTTCTTCCGCTGATGTTTAAATGTTATCGGTACACGCTCAATTTATCCATGAGTGCACACGCACACTACAATAATGACGCTGGGATTGCTCGGATCAAACTCCCTGCACCCAGCGCATCCCTCTACCAAAAATTGGTGGGGTGGGTCTTCGTGGATGAAACGATTTATAGCGACAATTTTATTAGTGGAAATACCAACGCAGGTTCCTTTGTTCATCAACAATATTAGAGGAACTAATGGGCGTAGGTAGAGCAATAATTTTAGCATCGTTTTTGGAGCCGTGTAAAGTAACTGAGCTGAAAAATTAAAATTCTAGTGTAAGCCTACCGTATACTACTCCAGCACTAAAGCAGTACCTATTTTATTTATGAAGCACTTACTTTGACCTTCGGATTATGTAAGTCGGTTAGCCAATTCTTTCTTTCATACATTTTTGCTTTATTGGGAAATGTGCGGTTTGGAAAGATACTAGATAAGATTTTACTTAAATAGGTATAGTCACTTTTTCAAAGAGAACACTCTTGACTCTTTTTTTTAGACATGTATAACTTAAGACTATTGTAGTAGGTTATAGGGATGAGTTTTCTATAACAATAATATTTTGAGATTACTACTTCAGTTTGTTCGTTTCAGCCAAATGACGTCACTGCTGAACAAAGGCCTACTCCAAGGATTTCCACAAAGACCGGTCCTGATGCGCTGACCCTATCCAGGTACTTCCCGCGACCTTCGCTAGATTGTCGGTGCACCTAGTGGAAGGCCTGCCCACACTACGTCTACGTCTTCGTACTATTTTATGAGGCTTTATAATAATGTATGATGATATGACTACGCTCGATCTTCTTCTCAGTTTTTTTGCAGGAACTATTTATTGCATTATCCCGTTTAGGGCTGATTTTACCATCGTCGGATAACTTAACTGAAGAATAAACTTGTCATTTTGACATATTTCCCATACTGAATCTGTCAATGTGCCAGTTATACCAGGAGTTATACTCGGTAAAAAGTGGTCGAATCGGGCCTTAGTAAAAACACGTATACTACCGTTTTAATATTAACGTCCCGTTTTCAGTGTCCCTCAAAAAGTCGGTCCGTTTGAATTTGTAGTTCGAATTTCAAACACATCATATTGTATTTCGACTTCACACGACTGTCCAGTTTTGCGAGATTCTGCTTTACTGGATCCCGCAAAACTGAATTACCAATAGGAACGAGCTTTTAGAGGGAATAAGAGATCCATGTCTGACGTAAGAACTTACAAGAACAAAATTCACCCATTCAAACAGGGCCAAAACAGCAATTAGCTTCAAATAACACAAATTAGCCTTTGCCCAGACTTTAGGATGAAGTTCACAGGCTAAACTAGAGCACGTCTTACCCTAGAATTGTTTGAGAAATTAACCAACTAGGATACTTAACGTACCGCAGCCAGTTTCAAGGAAGCTGTAAATAAAAACCAACGTCGGGCTGTTCCCGAGAGGCATTTTGTGTTTGGGAAACTCTGTAAAACTTCAACTATAAGTCAGAATTTTTAGAAGTTTTCTAAGATTTGGTGGTTTTACTTTTTACACTGTTTTGTTTTGAAACCTACGAACTACCTCAGCAAGTCCGTCATTCTTTAATATACTGCGATCTTTAAAATCATAGGAATCTGTAGGTAAGTACATGGACATTTTTCGCCTACAGATATCCATTTATTTCTAAATCATTTCATAATCTAAGAATACCTACATTTTTCATAGTCTAATCAATTTTAATTTTAATTAACCGTGTTTTTGCTCTTCAGAGTTCTAAATAAATGAATTCAATTAATCCGAAGATTTTCTATTTGTAAGGTAAAAAATTATAATATCGCGCATGGAATTTATTCTTCTTTTTTCTGTTTGCGCTACAAGCTTTCGAAATTATTTGAACATTGCATACAATTATTTTTTTCGTTTTAGTACAACTGCATATCAGAATAAAGTTAGTTTTAAAAAAAGTTTTTTTTATTATAATTTTATTTTACACTTTTTAGTTGTATCTCAATCTGGGCCCTGGTCGTCATTTAGTACCAAAGTGCTCGGGAAGACGAATCCAACGAACCCAAACTCGATAAGTTTCCGCCGTTTCGTTTAGGAGTTCCTATGGCCACTCCCTGACTCTATCATCAGGACCCTGGACATCATCTAGCACTAAGCTGCTCGAAAAGACAAATCCAACGAACCCAAATTCCATGAGTTTCCGCCGTTTCGTTTAGGAGTTCCTATAGCCACCTCCTTACTCCATCATCAAACCAGCTCAATGGTACCATAACATTGCATTGTCATCGTATTTACATAAGTATACCAAATTTCAGCTCAATCGGTTGAGTAAAACTGGTCTTAAATTCAGTTGCAAGATTTGTCCCACACATACTAACAAGTGAAGTCAATATTGATAATAAAATCAATAAAATAAAATAATAATAAAAAATAAAGCTTGTAAAAAGCTTGTAATAAAAAGAAAACAATGCAATGTTTTTCTCTTCCTGTAGTTGATTGTGTAAGTTTACTACTGCTATCTATTTTAAAAACATTTAATTTTATTGACCAATCAGTTTTAACAATGCGGTAACAACCCTCCTGAAATACTCAGTGAGAGTTTCTTTCAGCACAACTTGGAGTGTTGAATTGTAGCACACCGCTGTTACTTATTTAAAAACAGGCATTGTGTCTCAGACGGGGTTTATTTACCATAACTTCCTAAAACTATGCAAGGAGCTAGTTTCAGTAGCTAAGTTTCTTTGAAAATGTGCACGGCATTTCCTACATTCATAATGTGGGCAAAAATTATATTATTCTGCTGTAGTTTTGTAAGTTTGCAAGGTAATGTTGTCTCGTGTTGACCGCAGGAAGGAATGACATTATTTCAATTTTTTAATGTCACTAACTTGACACTAGGTGGACCGACGTATCTGGTAGCAGGAACTAGCAGGAAGGCGCTGAATGCAGGCCGCTACTAACCGGGCGATATGGAAATCATTGAGCGAGGCCTATGTTCAGCAGTGGACGTCCTGTGGATGGAATAATGATGATGTTGATGAGATGCTTCAGCTTGATGTCAAGTTTTTGCCCGCTACGTGTCCATTTCAAAACACAGCGCTAATCTTTAAGCTATTTTTAATTTTTTATTATTTCCTGACAAAAACGACGTAATTAAATTACAATTATTTTAAAATCCTGTTCATCGAAACCTTATCCCAACGCATTAACAATAAACTCTATCCAGAAAATTTCGTAGTTCTTTTATCATAGTTCTTCTAAGAGCTATTTCGAATGAAAACGGCGGGTTTTCAGCTAAAAGGAGTGCAAACTTCACCCATTTTCGCTGTTCCTAAAAATGTCACTTATCCAGTGAGCTACGGGTGAAGTGGGTGAGAAACTAATTTAGTGAAGGCCATGTCGTGCACTCTTCTTGGTTTTAATTAATCCTGTTTTAAGTCATAATAAGCTTTGGACGGCTTTGGAACTCAGTTTTGCACCTTTGTTGGCATCTGCTTTGTTTTGGACGCAGCGGAATCCACTCAAGATTTTTGACTTGGTTGTTTATTTAAACTTTGTTCTTTAGTACAAAGGTAGGTATAGGAAAATGATATAATAATAATTATTTTGGACCGACGACGTGATAAAGGTAGCAGGAAGGCGCTGGATGCAGGCCGCTACCAACCGTGCGATGTGGAAGTCATTGGGGGAGGCCTATGTTCAGCAACATTATGTAAAAAATATTATTTTAAAACAATAGGTCTAGTGTGACGTAACTGAGTCAGTGCCTGCGGTATGACGTCAACGTCTACGAGACTTCCAGATTTGAATGCTCTCACGTCATAACAATTATATCAATGTCACCCCTCTCGTGCCGCTCCTATACTATGTACAGTCGCGGAATGAAAAGGTTTGTCAGTTTTCAAATTGATTCCTTCAACGAATCGCGAGCACATATTACCTTTTGAAACTAAGTTAGAGAATAATCTCGAGTTAGAGAAAATAATCTTTAACTGTTCGTCAGTAAAGTTCAAAATTATTCAGATCAAAGTTTATTTGACGATTTAATTTGTCAAGAAGATTATTATGATTGATAAACTAAAACCTTCTTGTTGGTTCAACCTGCCATTATCTATTAAATAAAAAAAACTACATTTTGTAACATTGCACTGATGGGATAGAAAAATAAACAAGCAAAACCTTATTCGTTAGCAAACGTCATATTTATTTAAATGTTAGCAGCACTGTTTCTTGCACGGTTATGTTGGCAGGTTTGACTCTTACAATACCTACTGCAAGCGAAAACCGACACTAAGGTGACGAACCTTTTCATTCCGCGACTGTACCTACCATGAGTTTACGTCAGGTGTGCTCGCTAGCGAGTACGTCAAAAATCTCTATGAAGATTTTGTTTCTTGAAAGTAGCCGCTAGGGGCGCTGCACTATATGTCATACAATTAATGTCATTTTTTTACGCAGTCGCTGGCGAGCACACATAACGTAAACTCATGGTAAGCACACAGGTCACTGACTAATTAGGTAGTTAAGTGTAGTACCTAAATGCAACAATGCTAAATAAACCAACAATGTCAGTAGCGGACCAGTGACGAAAGTCTCACATTGCGTTTTCCAGTACGTGACCTCCACTCCAGAACACAACAACAAAAAATATATTTGTAGTAAAATGTAATTTTTTAACCATGTGTCTACAAAAATATAAGTTATTGTCACTACTCGTGTCACCAACACTTCACAAAAGCTACGTATAAAACATTTACAGACTTTTACGATAGCTTTATTCACATCAAACGTAAACGAGCAGAAAAATAAATAAAAATGAATAAAATACCAATGTTCTTTCTGAAAACAGCGAATTTTAAAATGGCCCATGAAAAAGCGCTAAAAGAGTGGATTTAAATTTAAAATACATTCATCCTTTGTTTTGTCTTTTGTCTATGTCAGTCAAAAGTGCTATCGCGACTGGAGTTGCTAAGTCTTGTTTATTTCTATGCAAATTAGCAGACAGACGCCCGTATTCGCAAACATTACTATGAGGTCTCACAGTGCGCATGGACGCACAGGGTGACACAAGAACCAATCACAGGGCTCTATTCAACGCTGTGCGTTCGATTTGCTGCTTCACTTAAGCAAGCATCGTTTGTGAATACGGGCATCAGTAGTTATCTTCGGATTTTTTCTACAAACAAACATACAGTCTTGTTTTTTTTTTCATAACTTCATAAATAAGGGGTTTCTTTATTTAAAGGATTTAGGTACTATATTTGGACTTTCTAGTCCTGTCTAACCGAATGTACAAAAGGGTACAAAAATAGTACTAAATTATTTGGGAAAAAAATGTGCCCTACGCTTCCGATCTGGTTCCATCCGGTCAGGTTCTCGCTAAGATGAGACTTGGCGAATGCACTTCCGTGCCCCCAGATTGTCACTATAGGAAATGACTCTTAGAAGTGACGCCATTTGTAGCATAGGTACTAGGTACTATACCAAAATGGTTGACTGGAGTGGTTTTATGTACCTACATCGGTTTTATGTATTCTTTTGTCTTTTAAGCTCTGCCAAGAATTTCTATGAAAAATAAATCTATCCGTTCGTACATTGTCCCTCCCCCAAAAAGTGGAAAAACATCAGCTGGAAATATAAAGTGGTTGATTTTGTCTCGATCAGATAATACATTCATGAATATGTTTTATGAAATGCATTAAAAGAATAATTCAATGCTCCCCGTTTATCGATGTATTGGATTTTATTTACTTTCAGAATATCTTTAAAATCACGAATTATTCGTAGTAAAAACATTTTATCTCTTATAAAATTATGAATGTGAACAAACCTAATCTTTTCCAAGTTTTTACGGCAAAATTCCTTCTTCATCCGAGTTAATAAAAGTTAACCTTATCTTATGAGTGATCACTAAAAATATGGTAGCATCAATTTCTGCCCGTTAAATGTTAAACGCTTTAAAACTATGTAAGAAGAAAAAGTCTCACTTATTTTAACAGTCCCTGACTCGCAGTTTTAAACAAAGCGCGTTAAAACAGTCCAAAAGCTTTCTTTTAATAATCGCAGGTCACAAATGTTGACGAAAGACCTTTTCTTTACGATGCAATTTTATTTTATCCTCTCAATATTGTGTCAGCCGCTTTAAAACAACAGTCCTTGTAATATTTTTAGCACCTACAAATAAAAGCTTCACAAAAGATAAACCACAGGCAAGCCTTGTTTCATACTCTTTATTAAACGCAAAAATACTAACGAAGGTAAATTTAATTAGCATGAGGAGTCCCTTGACACCAAGTTTTAGGGGGACCCTGTGGCAATGACAGGTTTAAGCGTAGAAGAAACCTTTCAAAGAGAATCAATTCAACCTTCTTATTTATTTTGTTCGTTCGTTTCAGCCAAATAAATGACGTCCACTGCTGGACAAAAGCCTCCCCCAAAGATTTTTATAACGTTCGGTCCTGCGCTGCCCGCATCCAGGCTCTTCCCGCGACCGTCAGTTGTATTATAGGTAAACCTTTTATTTGATCGAGAACGAATTCAATTTTCAGGACTTTAATTACCGTGAGCCCTATATTTAGTACGAGTACCTACAGCACTGTGTACTGTCAGTTGCCTTGTTTTAATTTGTTTAGGATAAGGTTAGGAATCAATTTGAGGGCATAAATCACTTATTAAGTAGGTTGTATTATCACTGGACAAGATAGTAAGTCTAACGTTTTTCAAAAAAAAAAATGTTGCTTTTACTGTTTGTTTCTATGTCTTTTCCGTTAATGATTTTACGACAAGTCTGTGTATTTATTTAGGACAAGAATTTTGTTTAATCGTCTTAATAATACATGAATTGAATTATATTATTCTCTTTGAATTGTTAAAACAGGTAATTTAATTATTTCCAACGAATTCATTTGAGTGTATCGAGCAATTTCAATATTAAACAAAAGGGTCAGGGTTTTAGGAAAATTAACGTTACTTTGATCAGAAATTTATAAATCATAATATCAAAGTAACGTTTATAATTTACTAAATAAAATAAAATTGATAATTATCAAAAGAAACTTCTCTACATTACCTACTTATTATAATTATTGGTTTTACAAGCCAATTTCCACGTTACACAAAAGCTTATAATGACGTTTTGTTTATTTATATTAATAATTAATAGACCTCCCCCAAGGTTTTCCACAAGGAACGGTCCTGCGCTGCCCGCATCCAGGCTCTTCCCGCGACCTTTACCAGATCGTCGGTCTACCTAGTAAGAGGCCTGCCCACGCTACGTCTTCCAACCTGTGGTCGCCACTCGAGAACTTTTCTGCCCCAACGGCCATCGTCTCTACGAGCTATGTGTCCCGCCCACTGCCACTTGATTTTAGCAATGATGCGAACATGCGACTAGTGAATCGGTAGTCCGACTCCGAAACAGTTGGGCTATTGTTGCCTAAAATTGGAAATTAGTCTAAGTCCTGATGAGAAAGTACCTGGATGCGGGTAGCCCAGGGCGGTCGTTATGGAAATCCTTGGGTGAGGCCTTTGTCCAGCAGTGGACGTCATTTAGCTGAAACGAACGAACGATTCCGAGGTTATTTTACCATAGCATCGATGTTTATCTCCAAGCGCCAAAACTCTTAAAAAATACATCTCACAATTCCCCATAAACATGACAAATGCATTTCAAAAACAAAACTCGCGTTTAAGAATAAAATAAATGTCCTCCTACGTTACAGTTATCTGTACAAGTTGGCCCTAACTTCGCGATGTTCTATCGTAGCGTGGCGTGGCGTGGCGTGACGTGACAAGTCTCCAGAGTTGTAGCCATGCGTTATTTTACACGAGAAAATTTTGGCAAAACAGAAGCGGGTGTTTTAGGGCAGATACACACTGAAACGGCGATGCGAATGGCTTTAAATGCAGATTGTTCTAAAGAAATAAGAAGCAAAGTTCATTTCAGCCTTTAGATTCGTTAATCCCTACGAAAGTGCCAACTTCTTACATTTAATTGTGATTTATTAATGTTTCCTGTGTTTTAGCAGGTCTAATCTTAATTTCGATACCTCCTAAGTAAACTATCGTATGTCTTAAAACCAAACTTTACAGTAGAGCCATTTAAAGATATTTATGCGTGCAGTTTTCCCATCTTTTGAGCTAGGGGTACGATTTTTTCAAAACATATAGTCGATACAAGGTGTATTCTCATACAATAACATTTATTTGTAAATATATTGTAGTTTTGGAGATATTGTTGTTACGGTGTTTTACGGCGGATAAAATTAGTCATAGAAATCGTAACATAACTATACAATTATTTACTTTGTCTAGCTGTAGGTAAAATATATAGTAAGAGCCACATACTCCATTGTACGGGAACATAATCATTTATACTGTCGAAGGTATGTTACATATTTATTAATTTTTAATTGTAAATTCATGCTAAAACTAAATTATTCAATTAGGTACTCATCTATTTTGGACAAAAGGATTCACAAAATCAATTTGAACACAATGAAAGTCTTGAAATGAAACCTCTGTTTTAAATACCTTATTTATTAATTTGTACCAAAGAATCACGTTATAACAGTCTTTCTTTCTTATGAAAATATAATTAAAATAATTTTAAATTAACATAGAATGTGAAGTTATTACAAATAATTAAATCAAAAGTAATTAACTGACGAGATCAAATAAAAAAAACTGTTTTCTAATAAACATTGATTATTTTTGAAACATAGTAATTACGACTAAATTAAAAAGTTTTATTTATAAAGTGATAAAAGGAATATTTATCTTCTTTATTAACCTTAAAATAAGCAAAATCTATTCTTACTTGATAAAATCAATTAACAAAGTTACATCGTGTTATTACTTTAATAAAAGTTATTGTTCTTACTTTAAAAAAATAGTATTTAATCTTATTAAAGCCTCTAATATTATTCAAAAATTGCACATAAGGAATCTATATAATAGGTAACATGAATAATAATTAATGATAATTCAGTAATTTTTTTATAAGTAATCAATAATAGGTAAAAAACTTTATAACTAAAAAAAGTTAATCTGAATCCGTCTCAGCATTATGATTAGAAGAATCTACAAGAAGATTGTGATAGAATTGGTAATGCACCGCTGGAATGACACCTCTAGTACAAAGGCTTACCAAGTATTTTTTTTAACTTTGGTTATAGGTAGCATATGGTTAAAAAGGGGGCAAACATCAGAGTAATCTTGCTGTCGTCGTCTCGTGTTAGTTTTAGTAACAACGGTCATATATTGAGACTCATCCAAATGATATTTATAATGGAGTTTATTTGGCTCAGAAGGAAGCACCTTGACTTCTTTTATTTTCATCCATTGCACAACATCACCTTTCAAGTTCTTGGTCCAATTTTTACAGCCTAAGGTTGACTTAAAATCCAAAAATTTGGTATGATCCAACTCGATTACAGTACATGGTTGTAGTTTCATGCTTTGATTGAAAGATGTGCCAAAAATAAATGTATTTATACTCCTTTAGAATGGTTTTCATTGGTACGATGGGCTAAACAAGATGGGAAACCATATACTGTAATCGAGTTGCATCATACCAAATTTTTGGATTTTAAGTCAATCTTAGGCTGTAAAAATTGGACTAAGAACTTGAACGGTGATGTTGTGTTCAAATAAACTCCATTATGAATATCATTTGGATGAGTCTCAATATATGACTGTTGTTACTAAAATTAACACGAGACGACGACAGCAAGATTACTCTGATGTTTGCCCCCTTTTTAACCATATGCTACCTATAACCAAAGTTAAAAAAAATACTTGGTAAGCCTTTGTCCTAGAGGTGTCATTCCAGCGGTGCATCACCAATTCTATCACAATCTTCTTGTAGATTCTTTTAATCATAATGTTGAGAGTGATTCAGATTTACTTTTTTTAGTTATAAAGCTTTTTACCTATTATTGATTACTTATAAAAATACATACAAATGTCACTAATTAAAGAAATTTAGTTTGTCACAGATCGTCATAAATTATAGCCTATATGTTATGTTATTCTGGGTTATAAACAAAAATACTGTAAAGTTTCATCAAAATCTGTTCGGTAGTTTTTGCACGAAAGAGTAACAAATTTCCAGACATCCTGATATCCAGACATCCTAACTTTCGCATTTATAATATTAGTAGGATCGAAGTACCTTCATCACTAAGTAAATCACTGGAGATCAAATTAGAAAATGCTTGGATTTCTATTAAATCAGCTCCTTCAGGCAATGGCGAATCTGAAAATATTAAAAAAACACAAACATAAAATATAATTTAACTCCACAACGAAGACGAAAAAATCGTAATTAAACGTTACAATAGGAATAAATACTCAATTTACCAACGTAAACAATATTAAATTGCACATACAATATCAAACGTACGAAAACAAACCACGTTAATAATCGTATGTATTACATACGACAAAAAATAAATTGAATTGACAACGTTTATCATGGTATGTAAAACATACGATACTTTGTTAGCTTAAAAAAGGAACGTAAATAATCGTATGTGTTAATTACTATAGTTTTGAATAGCTAGTAACAAAATATAAGGCAATTTTAAACACCAAAAGGAAAACTGTAATTACTACTTACCTAATACTCGTAGTATGCGCTCGCTAGCGGTGAACCAAACTGCTTCTCCCATGTAGACGATCTCACAGGACATTACGATAGTATACGTTGCGAGCGTGGATTACATACGATTGAATACGTGTGAAAAATCTTTTATTTTAAATGATATTGCAATTTTTGTTCGCGGGTTCGATAATACGTATTTTAGTAATTATAAAATGCTTATAAAATCAAAATTGATATTTTGTGGCTTACGATTATTTACTTAGGAGGCATCGATTTAAAGGAAAATCATTCTATGTATATTGGTGCTAATTCCAAAGCCTAACATTGTGGTTTCTATTTGCGAAGGAATAAGAGTAATTTTGCAAAAAAAAGTGGTTTGACTGTAAATATTGTAAACATATTTTTCAAGTGAAAGAGGAGTTCAGACCGTTGCGTTGTGATAATTTATTTACTAAAATTTACCTGTCTGTTTTTTCTGTCAATTTCAATAAGCCGTAACGTCTAAATTACGTCATGAATATCGTGTGCTCGAAGCCTAAAATAACCCCTTTCGTGGAATTATCTCTTACGCAGATCGGTCTGACTAGTGTTGCTCTACTAAATTTTGGTTTGCAATTTTGGTCTCTTTTTAAGCAATAAAAGGCAGGTATTCACAGTTGATGTCAAGTGTGATGCAGTCCAAGGTGGTTCGTATTTATAAATTAGGTTTGTAGATTGTGTATCATCATCATCATCATCAGAACATTTAGTCCGCAGGAGCACACCTTATCTAATTTACAAGAGACAAATGGAACATTTGGCCTACACTCCCTATGCTAATAGGCCGTTGGGACATAATATTTTGATCCTTAGTTGCCTTTTGCAACATCCACGGGAAAAGTATGGAGTTCTATTTTTTTCTACTGAAACCACTCAAACCACATGGCTATCCCTTCGCCATCCAAACGTGCAATTTGTATACCATAACCCATTTATGGAGTCGGTTTTAAAAAATCTTTGTTTTGGCCATCACTAGATCCAAATAATGATAGCACCATTTCACATTTACGTGCACCTATCAACATCTTAAAGGTTTTAGTACAACAATCACGTAAACACTTACGAGCTGGAGACGATGTAGATTGCAGGATAAAGGGGGCATAAAGGGGTTTTGCGAATAAATTGACAAGAGGCGTCGTGATCACTCGTGTAAAGCCAGCGCTAGACTGCTGAATTGGTGTTTAGACACAAAGCTTGTTTTAAAAAACATCGATTAGCTCACTAAAAATAAACTTAATGATAATGCACCTTTTGGTTTTGATTCAAGATACAGAACAAGAGAGTAATTTTATTACAGAAATATTTCAAGTTTTTGTTTCAATAGCGAGAAAAAACCTTCTTTTTGGTTCATACCACAATTTTATCGGTAACACAATACATTTTGAGATAAACGTGGTTTATTTTATTCAGGGCTACAAACGGGGTGAAATGCCTGGCCAAAAGTTACTTATTAAAAACATGACTCTCCTGACGCAGTCGGATAAAAAGTTACTATTTCCTATATAGGTACGTCTTAAATGATTCGGAGCACCAGACACTGTAGTAATCTTTGTTCTAATGGATTACATCCCATCATCACATGCAGTGATACCAATTTATTGAAAACATCACTTTCTCCCCTGAATTTGGAATCATACCTTTCTAAAGCCTGGTCCGTGAGCACGTAGAATCCCGTCCAATGACCCCAAGCTGCCCATCCTTGCGCGACCGCAACATAATTACGTGCGAGCGACAAGGATGGGCAGCTTGGGGTCATTGGACGGAATTGTACGTGCTCACGGACCAGGCTTTAGCACCATGAACATTATTGCACATGTATGCACTTATCGCCTGGCTTCGCTCCACTTTACACCGCAAACCTTACATTTCGGTTGCGTTCCGGGAAACTTTTGGAGATCCCGGTACGTCGCTTTGGGCATAAATCACCGGGTCCCAGTTAGGCGGGCTTAACGGGGACATCATAACGTTCCGAAGTTGTTTCGGCAATTGAGTGTATCTGTGGGAAACAGGGTGTTCCCAGATTCTTTCGGATGGGGCAAAGTGGAAAGTTTAGAGTTTGATACTTAAAGAATTGAATTCGCAAATGTACAGGTAAGAAGGTATTATTTAAAAATGGAGTTCTCTGAGATTGGTGAATATGTTTTACGTTTGACGGGCGATTTTGTGATGATTTAGGCTNTTGTTTTTGATGGGATTGATACTTTTGGAGTCGGTGCAGGCAAACTTCACACGTTTCATAATCTTGGCACCGACTCCAGAAGTATCAATCATGGTATAACATAAATATTAATTCGTCCTAATAAATAAGTAATTAGTAGGTAATTATTTTTCTACTTTTTAGTGTTAGTTTTTAATAAAGACGATTTTGCGACAAAAATGTGTAATAGGTAGTCTGGTGTGGTGTTGTTTATACATTGTCGTATACTCAATGGATAAACACACGTAAGCAATGATACGGTCTCGCAAGTAATTAAGTGATTATTGAGCGTCGGTGAGTTAATTACGTTATTACATTACGCTGTTTGCCGGCGGATCAATTACGGCAGATAAAACAAGCCATCATTTACCTAGCAGAGATTACGGACTAAAAATAAATCTAAGACAGTGGGTGGGTGAGGAAAAGTTAAACATATCATGTTATTGAGGTTATATTTTGACGCACCTACAAATTTTCTTCGTAATAATGAGACCTTCCGAGAATAAGTACAGACGTGTGCGTATTTTGAACATTGTAACCTATATTATACACATCCTTCCCGCCTCTTTGGTCGTGCGATACTGGCCACTAAGAAAATTACATTCTTTTTTCATAGACGAATATCGATGTTATCTTGTTTTTTTCTCTCTCGCTCTCGACTCTACACTCGCTACACCCAGTCTAAGGTGAATGATAGATGTTTTAGCGTGAAGCACGTTTTGCCCGACTTTGACGAAACCTAGTGGCTGTAAAATTACTAACGTAATAAAACTAAGCAATAAAATCGAGGATGCGTCAGAAGGTAAAATTTCAGTGAGCATTTACTCACATCGCGAAAACAGCGATCACAGTAAGTAATAAAAATAAATCTATTGGAATACCTTTTTGTCACGATTGTAGTGAATTCTTTTTTAAATCGCCTTTAGGTATTTTTATTACATAGTTTGTTTTCACATGACTATAATATAGAATGATAATAAATTACAGTCATATGAAAACAAACTTTTCAATTAAATTATTCGAGAGAAACTTTAATTAAAACAATGCGCGGAATAAAACCTGCGTCAATACACTTCAAATCTGCTCCTTTGAATCAATGCTTTAATATTGTCAACTGAGAAATGAACGACGAAGTGAAATTGAAAACTCAACAATAAGAACAGTTGCGCATAATTTTGATTAAATTCAAGACACCTTAATTAGCGAATTTCAAATTCAGACAACACACACAAATGCTTCAAACACAATTGCTCTTCTGTAATTACTTTATATCTCAGCTTTTAATTACATCGACGAGTTTAATAGCCACGATGTAGTACCTTGCCCGTAAAGCTTTTATGATCGGCACTCCGTTAACCGTGGGCTATGGGCATTAAAACCATTTTGAAACACTAAGGCTGAGTTGCACCACCTAACTTTAACGGTAACTATGACGATAACCGGTGCTTTTTGTATGGTGTTTGACAGATTTTTGACGTTTGTCAAAGTTAAAGTGAGATGGTGCAACCCACCCTTAGATTCCTCACAAACTATTTGTAAACATATTAATGGGGGATTACTTTGTCGTGAATGAAATTAATTTAACAGATTTAGCCACTTACTTAAGTTACTGGGTTCGGGTGAAATCGCAAAAGATCAGTTTTCCTTATACGTGCCTGAAAATACGATTCGTACCTACCTAAATTCTGATCACGCCTCTTATTAAGGATTCAGCGTTATTTGAAATTTTGTCCCGAAATAAATCTATCGTACGTTCATTCGTGATCGGTAATTAAGTTAAATGGGGCCAATGATTTTTTTTCTAGATTGTTTTAAAAATTTATTATTTTCTACGAGCAGTGACAGTAACAAGAAGAGAAGGTTATATTTTTGCCATTTTAGTCATTTTAGTGACTTAAGTTATTGCCTAGTTTATTCCTTTTTAATTCTGTCCTACTTATTTTCTTGTGCAGGCTGTAGCAGCCTATAATTAAGGCAACATCCTGGAATCTCACTAACATGAATCACGAGACCACTTATTAAAGTTTGGTGTAGTTATGTGTTGACACATGTCCTTAAAATAAGTACAAATAAAATCTCCTTACCGTACGTTCGCGAGAGTGTGACGGCGGCTCTTGAGGTACCTGCCGTGGTACTTCTGGAGCTCGCCGATGCTGCCCTGCTCGGCCTGCATCCTGCCGTGCGCGGGCGCCGCCTCCTCGCCCGGCGCCGCTGCCGCGCCCGTGCCACGCTTGCGCGACGACTTCGACTTCCTAGCCGCCGCCGATATACATATCTTCACCGACGACGGACTCCCAAAACTATACTTCTTCCCCGAACTCCGCGACGACGTAAACACCGTATCAGTACTACTCTTCGTGCTCTTATAAGACGGCGTTATCGTCGCATCCGTCGCGTCCTCCAGTGGCCAATCCGAGTCGTCCTCCTCCTCTATCCCCGGCAGAGGGGACTGTTGACCGATCGGACGCGGCGAGCTTATTACTGGCTCCGGGGTGACTGTAAACAAGTGAGAACGCTCAGCAAATACCCCTTAGTCGAAGACATTTTCAATATCGGCCACATCGGCACACAAGTAAAGACATTTCTGAAGCTTTCTTTGAAATTTTCTTTCAGTATACAGAATACAGTGAATCAATGATAAGCACCGTCTGTAAAGTGTGTGATTTCAAGGCTTGACTACGTGTGTTATTGCTGTTTGTTTAACTGTAAGTATACTGCTACGAGTAATTTCTTCTAAAAGAACGATAATTTACAATCATCTAATGTTTTATGGCTGCAGAAAGCCGTTAAAGTCTTTAAGAATTATAAAGTATTTATATCGAGATTACGTATTCAGGGACCGTTGTGTTCAACCGGGATAACATTTTAACGACTAATTTCCACCTACCGGCTGAAATGTCGGCGTTGAATATAAATAAGATGTTTTTTACGAAGTCATCAATAAACTTCAGTTTTAATAAAAATCATGATTTTAAATGAAGTTCTTACAAAAAAGTAGCCTGTCATTAATGTATTCAAATTCAATATTGCCCATCAAAATGTCTCAAAGATATGGATCTGAATTTATTATGTAAATTCGTACTTTGGCTGAAAAATAAGGCGGGTAGCCAACAACAGGCTCCCTTAGGAAAGTAATATGAGACGCACTTGGGCGATGAATTGTTTTATCGGCGGTCTGGCGAATAACGTAAACAAAGAACAAACAACTTTCAATGAAAACATTGTGGAAGGTTTTTTGTAATGACGGCGCGGCTATGAAATGGCACCGGTCGGATCGCGAGCGACATTGTGTTCTAGCAGAGCGTTATGTGTGACGTATAATGGCTAGAAAGAGCTTTGTTTTGTACGAATTACCAGAATTAAAAGAAATGACAACAAGAAATACTAAGGGTAAAATAAGATTTCTCGTATTTTAGTTCTACAAGAGTGAGAATGACCAATAAGACAAGTTCTTTGTTATAATCAACTAAAATAATACGCATCCAATAGTACGTAATCATGTATAATATCTTAGCTTTGCGTACTAAAGTCATCAACGTAAATATAACATTTACCTTTGATATGTAGTCGTTAGGGCAGTGGTGAGAAATTGGCGGTCCATGGTCCTGACTTCAATATCAATCTAATTGGATAACTTGGATAATAAACTTCCCTTTGTCGGTATGTTATTGGTCGTCAAGGTGGAATGGCCACCATAAAACAAACGATATGTTCAAGTCATAGGCTGAATAGAGATATAGGCTGATAATATTAATTATTTGTTTCTACGAATGTACTTTGAAATAAACAGGAACGTTGCTTCTTCTGAGTTTATGATGATATCGACGTTAATACAATTTGTATCCACAGGTTTGATTTAAACAGGGAATGAACGAGAGATCATTTTTTTTTACTCGTAAATCATAAATGTTGATATGAAAAAAAAATAGAACGTCAGTAGTCATTATAATTATGATTTCATGAACTGGGTTTCGTTTGTAATCTGATTATGGCATATAACAACCCAGACGAGTAAAGTATATTCAATCGATTAATATGAAAATCGTGTATTCTAATTTTAAACGTGTAGTTTAATAATAAATTCACTAACTTACGCGTTGCTTGGCTCAAAAAGCTAAAAATAGTATGTCGTACGGTGTGTAACCAGCGAAGCGACGGTGTTGCAAAGCGCGGTGCGTCAGCCGGCTGAGAAACCGTCAACGAATTTACTGGAAATCGTTTGACTGCTCAATATTTTAAAAATAGTCTATGGATTTCTGTTACCAAAATAAAGATAGGAAAACTACATTAAATATATTGGTGACGGGGAGTTTTTACCTATGATAAGCTCTCATGCACGCTAGCTGGTATATTTGAAAAGCTTTTGCCAGTGATTTCGCCCGTGTGAATCTTGTCTGTCACAGAAAGAACGAAAATAATTTTCAAAATCGGTTTAGTAGTTTCAGAGTTGTAACAAACAAACTCAGACACATACTTTACCACCTCTTTATAATGATTTATAGATGTTAACGATATTTTCGTATTTTTAGTCAACAACATTTTCAACCAAATACTATTCCTTGCTGATTCATTAATAAATAGGGCTATTTACGTTGAAATTAACGCTTTTCATGTACTAAGTGTTAATGTGAAAACATGTAAATTACAGCTTAAAAATCTTCACGACACAACAAACACACACAAATAAAAGAACACCTCGTCACGAGGCGTGGTTCTGACAATCGCGGAGTCAATCGGCTGGGAAATAAACGGCCGCGACTCGCATTTGCCTGATACGTTTAATTCACTAAGGCCCAGTTTTTTGATTCATAGTTAAAATAACAAATTATTAAATTTTGCTACTAATGGGTAAATATTAACAAAATGTTAACTAATAGTTAAAAAATGTACTAAAAGTCAAGCTAAACATTTTTTGAAAAACATTTTCTTCTGATATTTAACCACTTGTCATTTGACATCTGTCAAATTTGACTATTGGTTAAAATAACTACGAATCAAAAAACCGGGCCTTAGGCTCAGTTTTTTGATTATTAGTTAAAATAACTAATTGTAAAATTTTGCTACTAATGGTTAAATATTAACAAAATGTTAACTAATAGTTAAAAAATGTACTAAAAGTCAAGCTAACCATAGCTCGAAAAACATTTTTTTCTGATATTTAACCACTTGTAATTTGCCATCTGTCAAATTTGTCCATTGTTTATTTTAACTACGAATCAAAAAACCGGGCCTAAGAAATACCTAATTGAGCTATAGTTCACGTTGATCTGGACGCTTTTCATGTCCAATAAGTTTTAATGTGAAAACGTGTAAATTAAAGCTAGAGGCGTGGTCCTGACAATTGCGGAGTCAGTCGGCTGGGAAATTAGAGGCCGCGGGCTCTATGTTCCTGATACGTTAATTATTCATCGACCACGCTCGATACTCGTAGTGTAATGAAAGGGATGGCACTCATTATTGCAACTCCATACTAGTTCGAAAAACTAAGCTCAGGAAGTAACTTCCAGTTCGTTTGTTGCCACGGAAATTAGTACATTTTTAATGTAGGTACTAACTCTAAAAATGAACTTGTTGATGTGTAAACATTTAAATTACAGCTTAAAAATCTTCACGAAACTACCTACTAGAGGCGTGGTCTGACAATCGCGGAGTCAATCGGCTGGGAAATTAGAGGCCGCGGGCTCTATGTGCCTGATACGTTAATTATTCATCGACCACGCTCGATACTCGTAGTGTAATGAGAGGGATGCCACTCATTATTGCAACCCCACACTAGTTCGAAAAACTAAGCTCAGGAAGTAACTTCCAGTTCGTTTGTTGCCACGGAAATTAGTACATTTTTAATGTAGGTAACTCTAAAAATGAACTTGTTGATGTGTAAACATTTAAATTACAGCTTAAAAATCTTCACGAAACTACCTACTAGAGGCGTGGTCTGACAATCGCGGAGTCAATCGGCTGGGAAATTAGAGGCCGCGGGCTCTGTGTGCCTGATACGTTAATTATTCATCGACCACGCTCGATACTCGTAGTGTAATGAGAGGGATGCCACTCATTATTGCAACCCCACTCTAGTTCAAGTACAGACAACAGCAAATCAGGCTACACAATTTTGTTGGAAAATAGCATCTATTACAACCACATATTAAGATGTTACGCGGTGTTTAGATGATGTGCTGTTGTCTGTAGGTACCTAGGCAGTGTATTTTCAGTTATTTTCAGTTCAACTGTTGCTGCGAGAACAAGCCCATTTTTAATTCAACTGGAAAAATTTACTCGTTATGGTAGTGGCATTGTACCAAAATAAAAAATGTAGAGCGACAACACTGTTTTTTATTGTATTGTAAATATTTTACCTTTAATATTTTTTTGTGTTCTAATATGGTAATAATTACCCTTTAAATATCAAGAGTTGCCAGAAGCAATTTGATAATTAATACACCAAGTAAAATTAACTCATGATAAATTTTATAGAAAAGAAATCGTTAATAAGACAAGACAAGAGTTTGCGATAACCTTTTACCCGCAAAAATGAATTAACTTGGTAATTAACGAAAGTACCCTTAATTTTGCTACGAACATAATTCTTTTGTACTCTGTCTTGAAAAGGTAGGTGTGCTCCTTTTTGTTGTTACTGTGAAAATAAAATAGAAAACCTTATTTTACAGAAAAGGTAATCTTGTAGCAGAGCCAAATCCAATGTTATGTTTTTTACATCTGGCTGTTCAGATTGTTTTTTACAGCCTACCTACATAAATTATTTTTTTAAATATATGTAAACATAAATAAAATCACATTAATATAAAGGCGAAAGTTTGTGAGTGGTGTATGTTTGTTACTTCTTCACGTCTAAACCGCTAGAGCGATTTTGATATTATTGTATGGAGTTAGCTGACACCCTGAATTAACATATAGGCTACGTTTTACCGCGGGTAACACCGCGGGGCACAGCTAGTTGTTTATAATAATTACCATCACAATCTTACTTAACACATCTACATAGCTACTATGATTAGGTCATAACATGACACGACTCTACATGTTTATGAATATCATAAGAATTAAGTAAAAAAATTTGTAAAATTCCGGCGAGGGTCGTCCTCACTTTTCAGGCACGTTCTTTATATTTAATTGCGTTATGCTCCCAACACTACTTTGTATGTTTATTACGTCGCGTTGTCACGTCTAAGCCGGCAACCTAATTTAAGTAATTGTAAAAAAAAACTGATCGAGGTGAAAAAAAAAGAATAAGAAGTATTATGAGTAAAGGTAAGCATCTCTACGGGATTGCTACCATGTACCTTTTTATTTACGAGGCTCCGATAATTTGGCATGTTGCAAGAGTCATGATTACGGAGTAACTGAAGATCTAACGAAACTACACTTTGTTCAATTTTTCGGTTTTTGCACATTCGATCAATATAGAGTAGGTAAATTTTTACGATAGCGCTTTATAACGTACTAGCTTTCCGCCCGTGGCTTCGCCCGCGTTGAATTTTGTCAGTCACAGAAAAACTTAATCGCGTGCGTCCCTGTTTCAAAAACTGAGATAAAAACTATCCTATGTCCCTCCACGGGACTCAAACTATCTCTATGCCAAATTTCATCAAAATCGGTTCAGTGGTTTAGGCGTGAAAGAGAGAGAGACAGACAGACAGGGTTACTTTCGCATTTATAATATTAGTATAGATAAGTTGAACTTTTTTCGAAATACAAACTTTTATGACAGACCTAAATCCACAAGGGCAGAAGCTATAGTCTAAAAGAAATGGACAAGTACGAGTACAATCAGAACATATTGAGGCCCCGAAGAAATGCGATACGGTCTATAAGACCGACATGCGAGTTCGTGGGTTAATATAAGATCACGATCCCCGTTATTAGGGCTCGTGCACGACATAACTTCGCGTTACACCACCTACTGCCAAATTAGTACGTATTACCGACGGCGCCATTTTACTTAGCTGTTATTATCAATACAAATTGCTTTTGCCGGAGACTCGTAGCTCGTAGTGTAAGTACGTACAATCAGTGTCAATATATTGTAGCAATTTTGTAAGTTTGACAGATTTTTGACGTTTGTAATAGCTAAAGTAAGACGATGCAACTCAGCCTTAGATTTGGCAAATTTCTTAGCGTGGACTAATATACATACATGTTATCCTTTTAATGCTTTCTGCTATCCTTATTAGAACCCAAGGACCATGAATGTGTTGATATTTTGCCATACACGCGTATTTTTTTTTTATTGATGTAATACACTGTAACATTTTATATTGAAACCCTATCTCCTAAACTAGT
This sequence comes from Ostrinia furnacalis, assembly GCF_004193835.3. NCBI lineage: Eukaryota > Metazoa > Arthropoda > Insecta > Lepidoptera > Crambidae > Ostrinia > Ostrinia furnacalis. The sequence continues at coordinate 95,928 of NW_021136861.1, read as the reverse complement.
GTAAACTGTATTTCAGGAGCCAGTGCCTTCCCAATAGGTGAATCATCATTAAAACATCTCAAAGTACATAATTACTCTTTTTTTTTAATTTCTTATTATGGTTAAGTTAAATTAAATTTAGCAACCCAGTGTGTGTGTATGGTGTGGTGTGATGTGGTGTGGTGTGGAGTGTATGTAAGTGTATAGGTATAGATTACTATGTGTGTGTTGTTGTTGATATCTAGCGCAAGGGTATAATTCAGATTTCTTGAAATCTCTAAATATAGCTTCATTTCCAAGAAGGAATCTTTAAGTAAGTTGTCGCGAGGCTTATAAGCAATTCACTTAAAGAATTAGAACGAATTTTATTAGGTTTATAATTAATTATCTTAAAGTACCTACTATATTTTTAGTCGTATTATGTATTTTAATTATTCTTAGCTTTAAGCGTAGGCGAGATTTATTCACGGTAATTTTCTGCCCTAAGATAAAGGAAATACTACTAGGAAATATTCTTATCTTTCCCAATCGTTGAGGGTAGGTATATTTTATTATCGTATAGGAATCTTGCTAGGAAGTTAGTTACGCCTCTTTTATACCTCAGAGACCTCATCCAGGAATTAATGACGTCTTAATGATGACGTATTGTTATACCGCAGCTTAGTCTTAGCGTAGTTACATGGACAGTAATAAAGAGATTATTACATTACATTATGACCACGTTTTGGCGTAGTGGTTATGAACTTAGCTGCTAAGCCAGTTTCATTTATCTACACTAATATTATAAAAAGCAGAGATTTGATTATTGAATAGGCTCCAAAACTACGATTTAAAAATTATTTCACCGTTAGAGTCGTACATTATCCCTGATGAACGTAAGCGATACGAAGTTCTAGTAGAAGAAGTAGTGTTCAATAATGTATAGGTACGAGTATTTTATTTACAAAAAGGTATTTTTTATAGCTCGTGTAGCACAACTTAAAAGTAGTATTTTGTATCAAAAATTCACATAGTTATGTTGTCGGCTGTAAATTTTGCTCAAATAATCATAATCATAAATATTTAATAGCTAGCTTAGCTTAGCTTAGCTTAAAAAATAGCTCTGTATCAAAATGACCATGAAAATTTAATATTATTATACTGTTATATTCTATCCCTTTAGCTACTAAAAGTTTATATTACGAGTATTCCAGGATTTCCAGGTCTAGTTACTTTAATTTACGATTGAATACTGGTTGATTTATCATTTAGAGACAATCTTAAGGTATTAATATTATAATCAAATATTTGAACGGTCTCTTTACAAAGCACCGTTAACATTCCGTTAGTCGACTAAAATACTTTACTTGAATAAATTTTCTCATAGATGTCGGCCTACTTAATAAATTTAATTACCTACCCACAATCGACGCAAATAGAATTAAGAGTGGGGCCCAGTCACTCTATCAATTTCACTGGTCGGAACGTAATTTAATAGCACCCTAAAGATAAACGAAATAGAGTACCTTATAGAGAGTTCGTAGATGTGTCGCCAAGCCTTTAGCTTTATAAAAAATCTATTGAAGCAGTTATAGGTAACTGAATTTTAAGCTTTTTTTTTCTTACACAATATTGAAACTATATCCAAGAGGGGTCCGATTCTTTTATGGAGTATTGTATGAATCACGATAAGTGTCAGATAGCATCAATACCTTAAAAATAAGTAGGTAGGTAGGTACGTTGAATTCCTTAACTCCAAGATTTTAACATGTACCCTGGCCCAGAATATCGTGTATAATAGTGTAGGACTGTAGGAATTATGAATACTAATTAGCACCTAATACTTGTAATATTGCGTGACAACAACACTATCCCAAAAATGGGTTACACAAGTGTGACTGTATGTACAGTCAGCGTCAAATAGTGCGTGACCCCCAAAGTGACCCAGAAGTTGACAACACAAGTCTTTCAGCGACTTGGCCCACTTTTAGCTTGGTCCACGGGCCAAGTCACCGGTTTGAATTTTAAATATTTTTTCTTCCGGAAACTGGGCCCACTCTAAGGTTCTAGAGTAGATTTTTGTTGTACAAATCTAAAAGTGGGCTAAGTCGCTGCAAGACACACAACCTTATTCCAATTTGTAACAAAGACGTGTTGCGATCTTTTTGGCTACTTTGGGTGTCACGAACTATTTGCCGCTGACTGTACAAGCTTATCAAGGTCAAGGCAATAAATATAAAGCTGGCCGCAAATAAATTTGAAAATATCACAAAATGAGCATCAGCTCTGACCGGAAACATTCAGTGATTATTATGAGGCCCGCCCACGCCACGCCGACATTTTCATAAAATGTCGCTCATTCACGCGCTGCCCGGTCACGGGACGAGACGACAATGAGCATGTTATGAATACAAATAAACGTTTAATTTATCTTTATCTGTAGATATAGAAACGGACGAATAGATAAATTAGTTTAATGTGGTCTGAAGTAACATTTCTTTCAGCAATTGTCACTTCATTTGCTTTCAAATGTTCTGGTGTAATTTATTCAGAGAATGATATTTTGAATGTTTAATTTTAATTTCCTTTGTACCGTTAAAAGTGTTAGTTAGTGTGTTTAGTTAATTTTAAACTTTTACTTCCTAGTATTGTATTGTAGTATTGCTAGGTTTATAGGAACCAGGAAACCAGGAATGCCCATGAATATTGTAACTTTTATTATTTTTTGTTTTGTTTTTGTAGGATGCAACTGTTTGCTAATTTAATAGACTGACCGCATCTAGCATTGCAGACAAACCTCAGTGATTAATGCTAATGCAATAAATTGTATTAATGTTTAAGAACTTCCTTTATAAATTTGTAAAATGATAAAAGGTAAATGAAAAAAAATATTTGATACGTAGAGCGGTATTATCGCTTGTTGGAGTACAATGAATTACATCGTCCCTGAAAAGCTCCTGTTTACATATTGTTCTGTAACTGTTCGCTTTGTGTGGTGTATAATATCGGAACAAACAATCAGTGCGATTCACAATATTTTGTGCTCTTAATATTCCGTTGTCACTGAATTGGTTGGTATCGATTGGGCAAAGTTACTGTTTGATGAAAAATGCATAAAGTTCGAACTGCTAAACTAATGGATTACTATCCTCCTATCTAAAATAGTTACATTTTAATAATGTATTTATTCCCTTTACTTTTTTGAGAGATATCTGAATAATTCTAAAACAAATTAAAGTCCATAACTTAATAAAAATTTTAATGATAACTTATTTACCTACATTTCACTTCTTAATACCCTGGGACTACTACGCAAAGACTCAGTAATTAGATATTTCGCCTAATTAAAGTTTGAATTTAATTACTAACTCTAACAAGGGACTTAATTGATATCAAGTCTTCTATGCCAAGTTGAATTATAATTACCTATTGTCGACTCCGTCTTCGAAGTAATTTATGTGAGTCTATTGTACCTGGTGTTCATGTGAATTTGTAAGGGCTTATAACCTACTTATATTTAATTAGTTTTAGGGAATCGTCCGTAAAAGTGTATACCATGTGTCGTCTATAAAGTCTGAACATTTTTCGGACCCGTTCCTATAATATTGCCATAGGGCATCTAAGCCTAGGCGCAGACCATCGACTTTTAGTTGGTCTATAGTTGGGTCGGACTGTTAATCAGTATGGAGATGTATGAAAGTGCCCACATTACACCGATTTGGTACCGGCCGATTCTTCATATAAATTAGAATCGGGCCCAACTATCGGCCAACTCAAAATCGGTGGTCTGCGCCTAGGATAATATTCCGAGATACCACAAATGATGTGACGTTACCTTTCTTTATTACGTGAGCTGTGAATTGCTGAACAAGCCTGTCACAATTTATTTTATTTACGAAAACCATTTTTTGCTCATATTGTAATTGAAATGTCAGTACCTATAGAGTGCTTTTAAAGCTCAAATACATAGAGCATACTTCTAAAATGCATGACGCTGAGTGATTTTTTGGGGCGAATGCAAACGAATTCCGTGTCAACTCAATCGTGACGATGAAAAAATTCGATGATAAATTTTCCGCGTTCCCAATAAATAAAGTGTGAGTGAAATTTACCGGGTGCAAAATTGAGTCTAAAGTTGATTGGTGGAATAGAGAACGTAGCTGTCAGGATCGATGGGCGCTGTTTGTGCGCCAATGTAGATTGTAGGGGGATGTTCGTGGGAACTAGTGACATGGCCTTTGTTTAGTTGCATGCAATTGATTAGTACAGCAGTAACACGGATCACTGTACCTTTACTATCCGCCTGGCCGAACGTAATTTGCGTAACGGAGTCTATACTTAGCTACGTTATGGGTTTTAATATTGTTTTCACCTTTAAATAAGTTTGCATCCAACATGTGTCGTTTTTGTAAGTTTTCTTGTGAACGCTACAATGTAACCTTGTTGGTGAATAAATAATCTCGCTGAGATCAATGTTGTACGATGAGCTCGAACATTATGAACTTTTAAATTAGGTACACTCAGAAGTATAACATGTGTTATCTGGTGTACCTATATTATTACATTATTAATATTTAGATGTACATAATAGATGTTTTTGAGACCTACTTAGTTGTGTTTTAGTTGGAATTTAAATGTATAAAAAGTTATAACTTTACCGTTAAAATTTCACTTATTTGAGACGGGCAAATAAAATTTCAGCAACGGAAGCTGCTGTGAAACACTGGCAACGTAACCTGCAGTAAATAAAACTCGTTGATTTTTTTGGAATCCAGATAAAATTTCCAGCGCCTGTAATATTGACGTGCTTTAAAGCAAGGCATGTGTGTAAAGTAGACAGGTGCTAACATTACCAACTAACTTAATTTAAGGTAAGATAAAATATTTCATGCCTTTGAGAGAAAGGTCAAGCATAACTTAATTGCTATAAATGTTAACTTTAAATCAGAAAATATGATTTTGTAGTCTAATATAAAAAAGAAAGTCGTGTTAGTTACTCCACTTATAACTCAAGAACGGCTGAACCGATTTAGCTGAAAATTGTCAGGGAGGTAGTTTAGAGCCAGGAGAAGGACATAGGATACTTTTTATCCCGTTCGAAATTTAAAAAAAAGTCTGCTTATTTAGTGCCATTAAGGCGGAACAAAGTTTGCCGGGTCAGCTAGTTATTGTATAACTAAGACATACCATACCATTATCATCAACGGCAAAAATTCGGGGTCCACATATTAGCATAGGTAGATACCTNGCTCCAAGACGGTTGATGGTTCATGTCGCTGCGTATCTTGTCTTCCAAATAAAACCACCACTGTTGTTAAACTGAACTCGATTTATCGCTTTAGCTCTCAAGGTATAAGTAGAACGGAAAAAATACTCTGATTGCGCGATCTAAGTGCGCACAGTGCCATCTAGTTTACCACTATAGAACTAAATACTTGTAGATTGCTTATTTTATAACACAGACAGTTATTATTATTTTAATCTCTTTATGTATGATATTTATCTATTTAATTTTATTTATTTATTTATTTTTGATGGGCTTTATTTAATGTTAAGTAATTGAGACTTTACACAGTTTTAGCTTATTGCAACTTTCATATTAAACATCCTGCCCACCAAAAGGACAACGTTCTTTTCTTACACAAAGTTAGGTCTATCTTACTTATTAGTACAACGAAACAGAATAAAACTTATATTAAACACGTTAAATAAAGTTTGTAAAGAAAACTGCCCACCATAACAGTACAGGTTTTCAATTAGTTTGCNTTAATTTTATTTATTTATTTATTTTTGATGGGCTTTATTTATTTTTAAGTAATTGAGACTTTACACAGTTTTAGCTTATTGCAACTTTCATATTAAACATAGGCTGAGTTGCACCACCTAACTTTCACCGTAACTATTACGACAACCGGTACAAAAAGTATGGAGTTTGAAAGATTTTTGACGTTTGTCAAAGTTAAAGTAAGACCCAGCCTTAGAATTATGCAAGAGTAACTATCTGTCCGTTAAAGTTTTGTTGCCCAAGCTCCTGAATAATTTAAAAATCTGACACCGAAACCGATACAGCTTTGAAAAAACGACTGACAATGTTTGATAATTCTTCTCAGCAATGCAATGACCATTATCGTTACTAGCGTATAGTCACAAAAGTTCATTGTCATCATCATCTTCATCATCATTAGGCCGTCTAATCTCTACTGTTGTAGGAACAGGAAGGACCCTCTTTCATTTGCCAGTCGTAGATTGAAGATTTATTTAGCCCGTGGGGATTCCAAGTTGGCCAGACATGACTAGATTAATAAAACTATTAAGTGGTATAGAAGTTATATTGGTGACTTTAAAAGCTAATTTACTGGGAATAAATGAATTTTAGTTTATTCCAACGCAAAATCCACTAATCCGAGTCAAGGCTTCACTCATAAAACAAAAAGTCCCTTTAAAAGCTATGTAAATGAGAAAAAAGTTACTGTCCCCGAAATTGCTTCCGAAGGCCCGAAATATTTCGGTAACTAAACGAAAGTTGGACTTTTCATCTTTAATCCTTTCTACCGAAAGAAAATTTATTTCTTAAAGTTAAGAGAGCAGTTATAGCAAATTTACTCGCAAATACAGTCGCGATAACTTTGAATACAAATTTTGGATCAGGAGCGAATAGATTGGTGTTAAGAACCTTGTAGTCTTGTAATAAATATTTCCTTCTTTCTTTCTTGCGCCTGTTTTAAATAATTCTGAGTATACGCTCAGTCACTATGAGTTTTTTTAAGTCGTAGCAGATTATTGAAGTAGGTATGAGTAAAAAAAAATGTAACTGACTTTTCATTTTTGTGTTTTTGGAATAACTCAATTAATAAATCATTTCATTACATTTAGGTCATTTTGCAAATTAATAAACCCTATTTTACAGGAGACACATAAAAGGTAGATATTCGGAAATGTCACTTAAATCACGTTTCAATATCAAACTTAGATTCAAATGGATAGTTGATTGGTCAAATTCCAATATTTCGACTAATAATATAGCGTCGGCGTCGTCGAACAACGTCGTATGATCGCAACCGTCAAAATCTGTTTTTTTGCATTAAACTACTCTAAGATAGCCCCTTTATAAACTAATTTTTTAATTTTTCAAAATTCGTAATAATTTCGAAGATACAGAATCGAACAACGACGGATGTGATTATTCTAACGCAGTACAGAGACGTGTTTGTGCAAGCGTCATTGTTGGAATAGCTTATACATTTGTATTCGTATTGATATTCAATGTATCTAGAATTTCGTCTTTATATCTATAAGTTTGGACACTTTATCGTTTTGATGACTGAAAGTCACAAACATCTCTTTACTAGGGAAGTCAGAGAAAAAAAAACTGTGACGTACGTACACACCCGTCGTTGTACTAGGAAGTTCGAAAATAAAAGAAACAGTGTCCTTTTGTTTTTATTTTATGGTATTTTTAGGTAGATTGATGAGTATAAACATTAAGAATGTTTGGTACAAAATAATTGTTTTTGGTGGCGGATGTACTGAACTTACATTGTTCTAAGGAGTTTTGTTTGACGTTTGATCAGAACCATCGTTGTACTTCGGTAAAGTTTGGTAATTTTGACGTCGGATATACACAACCGACTTTGTACTAGGGACGGGTATTCCAATTGCGTCTTTGTTCTATTTTTAAATTGCTTAAAAAATAAAATAAAAAATTGAGACTACAATAATTTGATTTTAATGCGTTTCATTTTGACGATTTGTTACTCAAAATAAACATTGTGTTAAATATAAAGTTTTTTTGAGTATACAGGATGACATCTTGTAATGAGTGAACATCCTTGTAAAGGATTATAGTGCATGTCATTTGCAATCAAATTAGATAAGTATTTGCCTACTCAAAACACAATGTAATTTTTCCATACAAAAAATCAAAATAATAATAATTAATTATCCCGTAGCTGATTTTAAATTTTCCTGCTTTTAAGCTAAGGTAGAAAAAGCCCAAACTATAAATAATAAAAATAATAAAAGACTTTATTAAACACACAGTAAAACATAAAAGTAATAAAATAAAAGAAAAAAGTGTGATAAAGGGGCGCCCGCTCAATTTTAATCGGAACACCATGTTAGGATGTCCCTATTAAAACTGAGAAATGCTTGACTTTTGCCTAGGCATATACCTACATAAATAAATTTTATTTTATTTTATTATTATTATTGGTTACAATAACCTGTTATCCCTTACAAGGATGTTCACTTATTACACGTCACCCTGTAAGTATAGGTATGCTTAGAAAGCTTTTCGTCTAAGTTAAATTTTATACTTATTTATTTTATTCATTTCTAAGTAGCACTTACACCGTCAAATCAATGCCCCCTTTACCCTTTCAAGCAGATCCCAACATTATTAAAAAAATGCAAGATCATATAGGTGATAGTTTTTGCATCCAGTGCCTTCCTGCTACCTTTATGAGATCATCGTTCCGCCTTGGTTTGTGGGTGGATGTCGCACGCTTCGTTTTTCGGTACGCAGCCTACTCCAGAACCTTGGTGCCCCATTGGTCGTAAGTTTTGTGTACTATATGTCCTGCCTATTGTCACTCAGCATGCTAATCTGTCGGGATATGTCATCGACTTTAGTTTGTTTACGGGCCTCCCTTATTTATGATTTGATCTCGTAAAGAAACACTGACATAACCCTTGCTATAGCACGCCGTGCAACTTTGAGCTTCTTTGAGAGCCAACGTTTTGGACCTATAATAGGGTAACACACACTGATGGTAGACTCTCGTCTTTAGGCACTTTAGGATTTTGGACGAAAAGATGTCTAGTTTTCCGGATACCCAGATTGCCCAGTCGAGGTAGATTCCTCGATTGACCTCTTTCTCGAAGTTGGACCTACCTAGCTAAATCTTTTGTCCAAGGTAGACATCCTACTTGTCAACAATCTCAAAAATTGAGATCCCAACCGAAGTTGGGTAGGGTGCAACATGGACATTCGACATAAGCTCATTTTTTCCATGTTCATCCAAAGGCCCCGTTGGGATACTCGATTAAGGTCTTTAATATTGTGTCGAGGTCTTCCAAAGATTCTGCCATGACCATAATATTATCGTCGGCATATCTAAGATGAGTGTTGTACTCGTCTTTAATATTTATGCCGAATCCTTTCATTCCAGGAGTTGGACAGGTAAACAGTTTTGGAAATAGGTATAAAATCTCCCAGCCTTACGCCTCGCTGTAGTGGAATCACGCTCATGCTCTGCTTCTGTATTCGGGCCAGATTTGTGCGTTCATGTAGAAGTACTTCAGTACCTCGATGTAACGAGAGTCGATACGGCCGCGGTGCAGGGAGAGATTGCAGCACTGCCCAAATCTCGATCAAATAGAAGGCCTTCACCATAACAATACAGGTTTTCAATTAGTCTGTACAAAGGGCTTAACACTGGAATATTATTAAGTAAATTGTCTTATCTAATACTTCTAACTTTTACAGCAAAAGGATAATCTATGTAGCTTTTAGTAAAATACACAATTTATTACAAGGTCGCTTGAATACACCATTTTTAGTTTTTACTGTGACAACTCTAGTTATATTATCTTTTCCTGGATGTTTATCAATAATCCTTCCTAACAACCACTTTGCTGGAGGAACATTGTGATCTAAAACTACAACTATATCATCTAATTCGGGCTCATCCCTTTTAGTGAACCATTTATACCTATTATTCAGAGTCACTAAATATTCATTAGACCATTTTCGCCAGAAGTCATTAACTATTTTTTGAGTTAACTTCCATCTTTGGAGGCCAGACAATGTTGATTTGGAATAGTCTACATCTGGAATAGTTACCAGTGGCTCCCCTACTAAAAAATGTCCTGGTGTCAAGGGCATTGGGTCATCTGGATTGTCACTCAAAGCAGATATCGGACGAGAGTTGAGGCACGCTTCCACTTGAGTCAAGACCGTTGATAGCTCTTCGAAGGTTAGCGTTGCATCTCCAATGACTCTTTTCAGGTGTTTCTTTGTGGATCGAACACCGGCTTCCCATACACCTCCAAAATTGGGCGCGTGAGGTGGTATGAAGTGCCACGTCGTGCCTTCCTCGGTGAGTAAGTGGGCAATTTCGTTCGGTAGCTGAGATTTAGCTTCGTTAAACATCTCTTGGAGTTCTTTATCAGCTCCAACGAAATTCGTACCATTGTCGCTGTACNTTAATTTTATTTATTTATTTATTTTTGATGGGCTTTATTTAATTTTAAGTAATTGAGACTTTACACAGTTTTAGCTTATTGCAACTTTCATATTAAACAATACCATTTTTCTTACAGCTTTTCTTCTCAATTCTTAATTTTTCCACAAGTCGTGATACATTAAACCAACGCTGAAAACGTACCGTAGTATAAAAAGTGTACGCACTCCAATCTATCATAGTTATCAACCCGGTCCCCAATTAACTCAATTTGGTCGTATCCATCAAAATTTCATCTAAGGTATTTCACGTCCTTGCGAACAATGTCACGTGGGTGTATGAGCAGGTATAAACGTAATTACTATGACTGATAGCAGATATTCCCTGAGGTAATAAAGCAATTAATATAAATTAAACCTCTGGCTATCTGAGCTATTTTGTAACTGGTCTTTGTGAGATTTTAGGAAACTTGACTAGGTAATGTTTTTGAAGTATGAAAATCACTGACTGTTTGATTCATGGGCTAATCTGATTATAATCTAATACCTTGAAATAAGATAGTTTCGGGGCACTTATTACCCTGAAAAACTATGGTCATGTTTTCAGCATATAAAATAGAAACTACTCAGCCAAATTAAATTAAAATGTTATAGGACCAAATGGCAACTATTCCGCATCAATCAAAAACGAATTCCGTAGGTAAATCGGCTCAAAAATCTTTGCGTAATCGGTGTACATATGTACATAGAAAAAGAAACATAGCAACTATGAATTGAGAATCTCCTCCTTTTGTGGAAGTCGATTAAAAATAAATGGAGGAAGATATAATATGATTAAGACACAATAAACTTACATTATTTTGATCGTCCAATGTTAGTATTACCTATCCTGTGATTCGGAAAGTACGAATACGTTACGGGTAGGTAGGTACCTACCCGTAACGTACTCGTACTTTCCGATTACTCCGATTATTCCGAGTACTGAATTTAAAACCTAGGTAGGTTTTAAATTCAGTACGATAGCTCAGGCAATTCACTCGATAATAAAAATAGATGAGCGTAGTTTATTTGAGCTATCAGGATACTGTTTATGTGAAAACCAGAGCAGAATAGTAAATCACAGTGAAAGCAACGGTTGTCCGGCATTTTCAGAGCTGAATTAAGTGTGGCAAAACATATCGGAAGCAATAAACATTGAAATGGATCAGTCAAACAATAAAAGCGTCCATTGATCTTTAAGTTTAAATGAGAATTATCGTTTAAGCGAAATAATTTCGCAGATATTTCAACATTACAAATACAAATACAAATAAACATTGCAGTATAATATCTGTATGGTTAGCTTTTGAATTAGATTGAATTGTTTCTATATTATTAGTTCGGTATGTCAGTGTTGAGTTTTCTCTGCTATTGAACTTCTATATCTCTAAATCAAGGAGACTGTTTTGGTAGAGTATATTTATGAATGGATTTGTGGAAATATTTATCCTTATTTTCCAAACCATCCATTTTCAAGCTCATTGATACATAACAACTTTGTCTTCTTCTCGTTATGAAAAATAATATACAATACTATGCACTTTAACGTAATTTATATGGAAATAAATAGAACAATTAATAGTATCGTAAGAACAAGACTGTGCAGCGCTACTGCGATTTTCAATCTGTTCAAAATACTGTAATTTCACTTTATTAAACAACATCATAATCCCAAGTGGTATTTTCGCCTCTGAATAAAATACAAGCAGATTTTGTCGGATAGGTAGGTACAGTTAAAGCGGAGCACTCACTGTTGACATTCCCGTATAAATGAAGGTTAAAAGTCCGAACAGACAGAGGTTTTCAGTTTGATTGAATCCCCTTTTATTCCCGCTTGCCTATCTCTTCAAAATCGGGATGGCCGATTCTGGGACAGTACAAGCTCATCCCAGTTATTTATTTACCCTTTTAACAAAATTCTGTTTCGGATCTATTCGATTCGGTCTATATTGTATTTGTTTTTTAAAATACTACGTGGATACTGCTGTGTTGGGTAAGTAGTATTGTTTTAATTAATATACCTGCTAAGAAGTAATTTAAGCAAAAACAGCTGAATGATGAAAAGTACTTGAGTGGCGACCACGGGCTGAAAGACGTAGCGTGGGCAGGCCTCTTACTAGGTGGACCGAAGATCTGGTAAAGGTCGCGGGAAGAACCTGGATGCGAGCAGCGCAGGACCGTTCATTGTGGAAAACCTTGGGGGAGGCCTTTGTCCAGCAGTGGACGTCATTTGGCTGAAACGAAACGAACGAACGAGCTGAATGATAAATGTAGAGAAATAAAAATAACTTACAATAAGTGCCCCTCATACTGTACTTTTACCTCATAAAACTGCTTGTGACACACAGACACGTAGTGACCTAATACATAAGTTCCAGTTCTTTTCAAAACGTGTACGGAACTCAAAATATTTTTTATAAGGTTAGCTATGTATTATTTTTTGTGAAAATCTGCCGTGAGTACCACACCTAACTCTCTTATGTTACGGTGAACAATAGGCCGCGGTATCAGCGGGAAGCGGCGTTCAACACGCCTCATTATCTGTGTTGCAAAATTAAACACGAGCCATATTTCCACATAATATTCTGAATTATCCCTAAAATCATCACACTATTTTAATTGTTATCGCAAAAACTAAATGGATTTCTGGCTGCATAATTAAAACACACAATTCGAGTAATTGAATTTTTAACCATAGATAGACAAAGAAAAATGTATGAATAGCTATACCCACCTAAATGATTTTTTCATCGCAATTGTGCTCTCAAAAAATGAAGACTGTGTGTTTATCACCGTAATTGAACTTGGTTTCCATATCACAACACTGAGCCGTCAGATTCAATCAAAAAGATGACTACGTAACTGTTAAAATCCGTAATCCCTACCCTATTATAAAGTAACTAGGGTAAGTTCCTTTCAACAATACAATAACCAACAAAGTCAAAATTGAAACCGGTTAGACAATGGGCCGTATCGGCCTCCCGATCGATCCGGGCGCCAGGCGAATCTCCACCATTTGCCGCCCGGGACGACCGGACCGGGTGCGTTTCTGGATATTTTGTTTTTCACGTGATTAACTAATAACCTATGTATTCAGGTACGTTGAACAAGCTGGCACAAACTTAAACAATGAAAACCTTTTTTCTCGGAGAAAGAAGAACATTTTTAATCAACTTCCATTCCTTTTGTGACCGTTTGACCTCTATCTCAACAGGTGGCGATAAAGTTAAAACGAAGTACGCTTACTTAGTAAATAAAAAATACTTACCTACGTATTTACTCGCTATTAACCGGGTGGTAAAGTCTGAGAAGGTAATTACTGGAAGACAATTCTACACCTTTGCATTTCGTATATGTTAATTATTCACTCTATTTATAAAATTAATTTAAAAAGACGAAACATTCCTCAACCCACTTTCATCCCACTAACATTTCCACCCGAAAACTGTCAATATTGTTTATTACTTACTTTGGGGCTAGCTGGCGCTGTGTTAAATAGTCCAAAGATTTATTCATTAATTGTTATTAATTAATTGCAAATATTTTGAGGATTTTTTTTACGAGACAGGCAAATGGGAGGCAGAGGAATTCATTTCATTGATTAACCTACATCATACTATCATTGTTTCAAACAGCACCTAGTATGGATTTGCATAAACTACGTTTCAAATTGCATTTTCCACAGTTTTTCCAATTTCAAGGCTAAAAATCTCGGTCCAAATTCACTATTAAAATTCCTACCCCATATCTTTTTAACCCTGAATACTTGAACACATTCTAAACGTCTCTAGTAGCTATGACGTAGGAAAACACTGAAGAATATGTTAATGAATAAACTAAGACCGCAAAGCATCTGTGAAATGCACAATGCATTACCCTTATTTGCCTTATGAACTTCACTCACGTAAGTTAAAACAGAAGTGACGTCATTTTAATTCCGTTCTTTAGCTGCAAAGTTGAATGTAACTTGTGCAAAACAGCATTCAACTCAGTAGAAGACGATCGATACATGCAAGTTAGGTTTAAGTAGGACTGCTGTTTCTTTAAGTTCTTTTACGTTTTTAAATGAAGTTAAAATACTGGCCATTAAGAATTTAATTTTATGTTTTCTTTTTTTTAATCCTACATATTCATAAACACAAAGTTGCAACTATTTGGAGGTCTGTTTCGGCGTGTTCAAGTTTTGGAATAGTTGGGTACAATAGACGTGTCCTGCCCCTATGACCAAGTTTAAACTGGCCCGGCGAACTTTCAATAACTTATAATGTTTGGCGTTCGTAGCATATTTAATATCTAAATATCATGTAAAACAAAGACTTTGTTAAACAAAGACATTAAAAGACGTTTATTAAAATGGGTCAAAACAAAAGATGCGTTTACTCTCGAATTATTGAAAAAAGTTTTCACATCTTCTTATTGACAACGTAGTGCAAAACACACAAGGACGTATATCGCGTGATAAAAGCAAACTTCAATTGCATGTTGATTCAGTACGTGTAAAACGCGTGACGTATTCACTCGTAACTGTATCATAAAGCTAACAGCTGACTTTGACTTTGCCACGATCGATCCGGTACGTAGGGCAGTTGGGGTATGTTATTTTGTAGGGCGGGTTCCCATGGCCGCCCTTGCGGGCTGCCGCGTAAACATCGCTTTACAGGTGGTTATTTACATTGTTCCCTTTGGCCTTTGACTGCTGTAAAAATATATTTTGAAATTATGCGATCTAAACACATGATATTTTTAATTCAAAGTAGCTTTAATCTCCTGTTTTTATTGAAAGCTAACATTTTAACCAATTGGGCTTTAAATAGCACTTTTACGGTTATTTTAACCCTACCACTGTTTCAGGAAAATAATGTAGGCCAGTGCTGAGAAGTAACAGTCACTAATATTAGGTACTATTATCGCCACGTGACGCGCCAGCGATGTTTTGACTGCGAATGATAGTTAGACACAGAATAAATACTAGTTTAGATTAGATAGATGACGTATTTATGACAGTCACGCACATCGTGTGACCTCAGCCTATATGAGTGTCACCTTTTCTTTTTTTTAGCACTCTATCCGCTGACGTCATAATTTTGAAACGGCTTGGGCGAAGGAAAATTTATTAATATTTGGCGAAAAAAGTTCCAAGAACCAGTAAAGTTATGAATAAATGTTTTGAATTATATTTAAGACACTACTTCCAAATGTTGAAAGCCAAATTCTTCAACTTTTAATGTCATTTTAAAGGCCAATTTTAATTTATTTTCTCTAGACATGAGTTAGCATGTTAAGCTTGGACAATGACTTCGTGACTTGCTACGTCGAATGATACTAGCTAGCAAAAATTATCCATTGTCATCACTAACAATGAAATGATTTTAGCTATAATTGAAAAACCAATGAATGAGTTAAGTACGTGAGAAGATTTTTTATCAGTCATTTCATTTGTTTCTGTCCCATTAAATTAAATTGAGCTAACAAAACGTGCCTAAGCATATAAATAGAATATTTTTTATCGAAATCGTGTGAAAATACACATGAGAATCCTAACGAGCTTGTTTACATACAAAATTAAAAATAAAATATGTTTTTTACGAAAAAATTTGAAATTAATTTTGGCTTTTAAAAAATACTACATTATCAGCGTGTAAGATATTTAAAATTATCATAAAATAATCTTTATGTAGTATTTCAACTCATTAATCTTTTTGTACTCGTAGGTAAAAGTAAACATAACAATTGGAAAATTAACCATATGACGCAAGACGTAACTTTCGTCCAAAATTAAATCTGAGGCCATAAAAGTAATTAAAAGTTTATAATTTCGTAATTATCTTGCTTTGTACCTAGGTACTGAACGTATTCTAACCCACACAGTACCTCCGAAATACAAAACACAACGTGTTCCAAATGAGTAAAATGTGATAAAGAGAACAATGATAACCATCTGTTTCTGTATATTCCAAAGGAAAGTAAGGTAAACTGGCAAAGAATGTCTTATAGCATTAAGTTCACCCTATGCCTACCAATTTAAGATGATGATGAAAAGGAAAATTAAAGAAATATCTAGAACCCTGTCTCACAGTAATAAAATGGCACTCCTATTTATCAAATTGATATCCTGATATTTATTACGGCTACGTGATACTCGACGAACAATGTTAATGAATCATGTTTGAAAGTTTAAAATTTTAATTGCCTGTCCCATTTACTCTTTTCAAATTTCGTTCCAAATTTTGTTAACCATTTACGCAAATTTTATCTCAAGTGGCAAAATACAGCATTGAACCTCGTCAGCACATCAGACTGTACGTTTTTGTGGCAAAATAGCGCTTATTACAATAAGAAAAGGTGCCACAGTTTAGCTTAAAGTGCTCTGTACCCCGTCAGCGTAAAGGCGAAGTTTCCGAGTCTTCAGTTTCCACAGTGAAAACACCTTCCAGCTTGGTGCAGCAAGATCAAAATTTAACCGCAACTCGAAACTTTAATTTGCTACAGTTTCTCGGCGAATTGTTCCATTATTCACTCGTGCTTGTGACGACTCTTAACTTTCGTTTCTTGCACTTAATTGTTAACAATCAGATCGTTTTATGTTGTTGCTACCTATTTATAAATGTTATGTTATAGATCTAAAGTTTTGTGAAAACCGCAACCTCTAGTTACTTTTGAGATTCAAAAAAGTTTATTTTAATCAAAGAGTCTATAGCTAACCCACTAAGACCCGATTCGACCAAACTTTTATCCGAGAATAACTTCTGGTATAACTGGCACATTGACAGTTTCAGTATAGCAAATATGTCAAAATGTCGAATAACTGACGATTTATTCTGATATGAATATTTACTCTTGTTTGGTCGACTCCATCCTAAGTTAATTACATAAGTAAAATTTTATAAAAAAAAATAAAACCGACTCCAAAAAACCTACACTAAAACGTAGAAAAATAATTACTAATTACCTACTTATTTATTAGGACGAATTATTAATATTTATGTAGGTATACCATGATTGATACTTCTGGAGTCGGTGCCAAGATTATGAAACATGTAAAGTTTGCCTGCACCGACTCCAAAAGTATCAATCATGGTATACCTACATAAATATTAATAATTCGTCCTAATAAATAAGTAGGTAATTAGTAATTATTTTTCTACGTTTTTGTGTAGGTTTTTTGGAGTCGGTTTTATTTTTTTTTTAATAAAATTTTACTTATTTCTTGCTTTTTAGTTAACTAATTATTACCTTGATGTTACCACTGAAGGTAGGCAGTACACTGAGACCAAAAAAAAATTGGTTCATAATCGGCGGAGATATTGCGTATAAAAAAGTTCATCCCCAATTTTCCACCCTTGGGGATGAAATATTTTCTTCAAATTCGCATGAAACCACCCTTTTGATAATAGCTATTCAACAAAAAAATAATCGTTCAAATTGGTTTATAATCGGCGGAGATATTGCGTATAAAAAAGTTCATCCCCAATTTTCCACCCTTGGGGGTTGTTTTTTTTATTATTAAATTGAAATGGGACCACCCTTGAGGTAATACCTATACGCCGAAAAAAGATTTGTTCAAATCGGTTCATAATTGGCGGAGTTATCGCGTAACAAACATAGAAAAAAAAAAAAACATACGGGTCGAATTGAGAACCTCCTCCTTTTTTGAAGTCGGTTGAAAATTAGGTCTCGTGTGTTATGGGTCTAAATAATTACTTATTCAAAACATTCAAAGAATGCTTTAGATGCTTATAACCTCAATCCAGCTAAGTACCTACTGCTAAAAGTCCGTCTCATTTGTTATTAATCAAGAATATCTTGTTTTGCAATACGTATCCCATGTAATCTCATATAGCAACTAAGCTTAGTTTCCGCGCCCAAATCTGGCTCAAGCGTGTCCAGCCTGGATTATAGTTTGAATGGTGACGCGCAATCGGAATTTCCCTGATTTCCTTCACTGCGATCACAACGTTCACAACTCTGCACTAAGCTGTGTCCCATCGATTAGTCCGATACGATCTTTGCGCTGTTTACGATGTTTATTTTGAAGCGATACCTAAATCAACATTGTAATGGTTCTACCGCTTTGGGACTGTGTATCTAAATGAGTGTTTGTTTACGTTTCACTTCATATCAAAACGGTTAACTACTGAACCGATCAAATTAACGCATGAATGTTTGTGTACATTAACCCTCTTGTGGACCAAATGTGTGTGTGCTTTGATAGTAACAAAGGTTAAAATAAAGTTCTGGTAATCACCCAATTAGTCGGCAAACTATACATACTCGTATATTGTATAAATTACTAAAGTGTTCGCTCCCAAATAGTCTACCTCCAGGGACTAGCTTAATGTAGGGCACTGAATATAACGTGACGTTAAATGTTTATGAGCCCGTAATATCTAGAGGTGTCTTCGTAAAAGTATATTACCAGCCTTTTGCATTAGTAAATAAGGTTTAAATAAAAACTTCAAAAATGTCTTAATAAAACACGTTTCGTTAAGTTATTGTACAGAAGAATATTGCCTTGATGATATCAAAGTATTCAGCCGTGCAGTTGCATTTTACACTTTTAGGTCACGTAAGATTGATGACCATGAAACATGTTTGATAGCGATATTCTTTTGTATCAATCAAAAATAATCCAAATAATCCCAATGCAATGGACAAAATTGCTTTTCATTTATTTTATAGAAACAATAAAAATATCAATGATAACAAATTAATGCTCTTTATTTTCATTAATCTTCTCTTTATTTTAGCATTTTGTAAATTTATTTTGTCCATTTCAAAGGCGTGTCTAAAAATTTTGATTTTCTAGTCTTGGTCCCCGCTGCGTGTAGCGGGCCTCTACGGGCGCGCCGTGACAACCATGCGACGCCTGCGCATCGTAGCAGAAACAGACCATACTACAGTTGCCCGCGCGCAAAATACACTTCACGCAGCGGAGACCAGACGAGTGTACTACTGCAACTTTCCCAGCTGCTATTGACTTACCAAGTTCATGTAGCTCGTGTTGAGGGCTGCCCTCCCTGAGGGCATGGTCGGCCTCGTCGGCGGGCGCCGCCCCGCGCGCCCCGCACCAGGGCACGCAGCAACGGAACACCCCGCCTCCCACCACCTTGCCGCCGGACGGGACTCCTTGCGAATCCGGCGCACTACCGCACACAATACACAACACCCCGGAACACTGACACCATTCCCAACACTAACTTCAAACTTCACTTCACTTCGCGTCTACTTAAAAGAAGATAACAAGTTCTACATCAGTCTTTAAGCTTAGAAGATAGCAACGATATGTCAGTCGAAGTTCTTAAGAAGAATAAGGAAGAATAGAAGAATACAGTTCCAAAATAGTCGTACACTTTTATTTTACGTCGAACACGATTAGCATTTTCACTATTCACCAATCAAGTTTAGTCTACCCCATTATTGCACTGTCGCTCAATAATACCTGTGAAATGAGATAATGCTGTTTTCCGTGTGCTATCGATCGCGGATTTAGTTAACACGTGTTATAATGTGAAATAAGCCGGCGTCAACATATCGAAACTGAACGCCATTAATTGAATCCGATACTGGATCAAGCGTATTATTTCATAAGAAGTGACGCGCTGTAGGTATTCCTTGGCCAGCAGCCAAGTCGCCGTGGCTCAAAGATTATCACTCGAGAGCTCCTCGTTTTCGATGACAACGAAATTAAATATGCAAATCGCCACATCTAATCTTGAAATTGCGGATTATAATAATTCGCTGCCGCATTATTGAAATTCAGAGCCAGAACCGTAAGACGGCCCATTAATAACAACTACGGAAATGATAAATTATGGATATTTATTGAAGCGGTGGCAAAATTTAATAATGTCCAATAAGAATTTACGGCCAAATATTCAAGTTCAAAGTTAGTTTGAGATATGACGTGTAGTTTTCTATCATACATAAATAATAAACACGATAAGATAAATTACGTCTGAGCTTAATAGTGCAAATCGTTTGTACGTGATCACAGGATTTTTTACCGGTACAAAAATATCATTTGTTGCTAATGCCATTTCTCGCAAACTCGGGGTATGACAGCCAAATCCACTTTGGTACACGGAGATTCGATGTACTTTCATGATTTTTATTCCCACGCCGTGTAAACCCGAGATAAAGTGATTTTTGGGGTGGGTAGGTATGTTCCTACAAATACAAGGTGACAAAACTGACAAACTAGCCGCTGTACGCAATAGATTTCAACAAGTACCTAAATCGGGTTAAAAAATAGTTTTACAGTGAAAAAAAGTCAATAAAATTTTTAGGTAACGTAGTCAAATTAATTAATTTAATAAATTTAATTTACGCCACCTACCAAAACTGTTATTCACTGTCCTGTTTGAAAAAAAACCGTTTAAAATAAATAAATAAAAATTCTCAAACATATTTATTTTTATGTACTTCGTAGATTTGCTGTCATTTATAGCAACAAATTTTTTTCCGTGATGTTTTTATCACGTCTTTGAATAAGTGTTTGTTTATTCATCGGACGTATTATTTAGTCGTTACAGTCTAACTACCTAATTGCATTTTGATTTGTATAATCATTTCGTCGTGCTGCAATAATAAGACAATTAAACATATTTATCGAGTTGATTTATCTTTACTTCGATCTTCCGAAGTATACCTCAGTACGATTAATACCTTGTAATGTTCTGTTTAGGCCTTATACTAACTTTCGTTGGTCACCCTGTAAGTTGAATATTCATAACAAAAAAATATTTGTAAGAATTGTTTTTTTTTCTGTCTACTTGTGTGATGACTGAAATTTCTACCAATCTGTCCTTTACACCCTTTATTTTGAGTAGGTATATACAGCTTTGAATGCAATGCGAAATACGTAGACACTAATTTGCAGTTAAGAACACTAATCGGCTTATTTTTCCAAGATTCCCAGCAAATAAGCAACCTATTAGGCAAATTAACATCTCTTAGAAATAATGTGTAGCAAGAAGTTTTTAAATTACATTTTATACGTAGATAATATATTATTATTTTCAGAGCTACTTTTGCACTTAATTTTATGCTGCGTTCCTTTACTACGGTTTTTGTCATTTTAACTAAATAAATTAATTAACAGTCGACAGTACACTATACATTTTTGTAGCAAAATAGCATCTATTACCAGAGCATAAAATGCCACTGTGCTTAGCTTGTTGTGCTCTTGTCGTACCGGCCTCCACGCCTACGTTAGCCTCATGTTGATGCTCAAATGTTTTTAAGGCGTTTGTTTGCGCATTACGTCAAAACAACTGAATCAATCTCGGAGATTTATCGTCAGAATTATTAAAAAAAACAGTCAAGGGCGAGTTACACCCACGCGGAGGGAGTTCTGTATACTTTCTTCACATAACAGGCATGAAAAAAGTCTATTATCAACATTTCTGTAGCTGGTTCATTATTATACTAAAAGTTCGTATTACCGTAAGTCATAGGTTTTTAATAATTTAATTTTATTAAGTTGTAATTCTTAACCCTCATCCGTAAATATTTTATTTAATTTATATGGTCTAAAAAATACATTGATAAACCCTTAAAGAATGACCTTCTAAAAAATGATTTCTGCCTAAATTGTGCTGATCCCCAAAAAAGTAAAAAAATATTTAATGAAAAATTATTTCGTATGTATCTACTCAATTATTTCGTATTTATCTACTAACGAAATTTTTGGTGTACAGTAAGGCTCTCTTCCTACGATTTTTTCTTATGTATCAAGAATTTCTATTTATTAATAGTATTATTTATACTTAAGTAGGTATATTTAAGAATATAAGCGACACATGATGTTGAAAGATCGTTATCAAAATTATTTGCATAGTCGGGTTTTTACTCCGTCGCGCGAAGATCTTAATACCTTGAGATAATCTCTATCAGACAACAACGCTTAGTAGTGTTTGAGTTGCTTCATAACATCTACTTCATAATACGACAGTGATTTAATTTTACAAGCACATTAGAAACCATGTTAATCAAATGCTGTTTTCAAACTAACTAATTATTATTTTGTTAAAAGTTGTTTCATTTCAGTATAAATTTTTGCAATGGCAATTGATTATTTATTTATAATGTTTATTAAACTTATTTATGACATCATTCATAAACATAATACCTACCTACACAATTATTCTGCTAAAATATCAACTATTTTCTAATTGTGATGACGAGTTGATGATGATTGAACTGTAAAAGGACTAACAAAGCCTTACATAATTATGTTTTAACTCAAATTTTAGGGTAGTACGATACAGGTTTTTTAATGCAGAACAAATCCGATATTTGACTGCATACCCCGTAAGTAAGTGCTTATTGGCTCTCGTTGCCTTAAAGGCCCAGGCTTTTTTAAGGCAACGAGACCATTATTCGGGGAAAGCATCATCAAGAAAGGGTGATGATATGACTAAGTTTACAATACGAATGTTTATTGGTTGTACTCATCCGTTTAAAACTATCGATTTGATTGATATCGCGCCGGTCAAGGCCGCGCCGCCGTGCCGTAGCCGTAGTGTCGTTCTGGCCAATACTGTGTCAAACTACTTCCTGCCAAAAATAAACTGATTGACACGTTGAGTTCCGTATAATCTCACCATGTTTGTCGTAACGAGCTGTTAGTATACTGTAACGTTTTGTTGACCTGTTGAATAAGAAAAGTTCACAAGGAAATTAGCAATAATTCAGACATGTGAACTGCTCATAAACCTGCACTTTCTTATTTAGGTATTATTTATATTATTTTTCTTCATTAAACTGGAGTAAGAGGATATGTGTCCACATTAGTAAGAGCTTACTCTAAGAATGTAGAGTTTTTGAACAAAAAACACAAAATAATTAGTTGATTTCTGAAAGAATCTGTAATCTATAAAGTTGTATTAAATAAACAACGTTATGATTTACAGATATACTACTAACTCCAAAATAGTAACGATAATTTATATCAAAACTTTTGGCTGTGAATAATAACTCATTAGTTATCATAGATGAACATGATAATGGTTTGCCCAAAAGTTATCTCTAAACTCTACTATCGAAACGGAACCCTGCTACGTGACTTGACCCATGACGGCTTTTCTTTTGATGAATGAAGGGGGTATTTGATATTATTTATTAACGAAACACGCAACAGAAGCGATCAACGCAATCAATTACTACTAGTTGAGTCGGCCAATTGTAGTAACTCTTGCGTCGTCATATTGGCAGTAACTAGCCTGTATGAATGCTCCCGGTGTGCTCGACGAATGTAATGATGCGTGACGTAGTAATAACCGAATTCTGTTTTTTAACCTTCTTGCAAAGGTTATAAGTGCATTTATTTTGTTTTGAATCATATCAAAATTAAAGGTAAAAGATTTTTGAAGATGTTAAAGTTAAAATTACGCTCGATAAATTCCAAAATCATATCATATCATGAAGTTAAAAGGCGATTCAAACATAGATTCCACAATATCACCGTGAATACGGGTCTCAAGCGGCTCTTTTGTGCTTGCCGTCTCTTTTATAGGAATCCATTTGCAAAATATTGTCTCCATTATTACCGAATGCGGATAAATATTTGTTTGATAAATACTCGAACATGAATATACAAACAATATTGGTTTTCTCATACACGTCAACCACATGGATTTTTTGTTTGTTGGTAAAGGATTACTTTCCATGAAAAACCCATCGATATAATTTATTTTGAGATCACCACGAAAGTCTTCAGCAAAGATTTATTTTCGGCAGATACCAAAAACTAATAAGATGATTTAGGATTTTATCAGCTACTTTCTACCCAGAACAAAAACATACTTATTCAAACGAAGTAAATTTAGATAAATGGTACTTTGTTCGATTTCGTGGACGCGGTAGAGACATTTTCTTATTCCCGAAAACCTACGGAGGGTCAAACCTTCGAACCTACAAACTGTAAACATTCAACAAGTTGCCCATGAATCAATGACACATCTCGAATAATAAACAAAGTAAATGTCTCTGTAATTATATCGTAAAAGATAAATATACAGCTCGTGTATTTGAATTTCCGCGTACACTTGAACGTAAAACTGTAAATTGCTGAATTTGTCCGCTCATTTCGTGTGTAGGGAAGCCTTGACACTTTTATAGAAAATCATTTTACACATTAGGCACTCGCAACACTGCGCAAAGCGCTAATGCATGTTTTTTACTGCGTGATATTCAGATTAAACTGTTATCTCTTATGTCGTAACTCGTAACAATGATTGCGTCGCGCTAAACGCTAATTCCACACGACGCACGGCTGAACTACTCATAGCCATTATGTGTGATGAGCGAGCGAGTCGATAGCACATGAAAATTCAGATCAGTCGGTACCGAGTTGATTCTTGCGGATCAAGTTCAAAATAGAGGCGTACACAAAACAATGTCCCAATGGCACAGTGCACTCGTATCGAGAGCGGCGCGCGGGCCGGCGAGGGTCGCGAGGGTCAGGCCTGGGGCCCGTGAGTCCCGGCGGCGGGAGCGGGAGATGGTGTTCAGCAGTGCATCCACGTCCGCACACGCGGCGCGAGCGAGGCGCGAGGCGGCGGGCGGAGCGGCCCCGAGCGTCGCGACGGCCGGCGGACCGCGACTGGAGCGTCGCTGCGCGCCGCAGCCTAGGGCGCCGAGCGAGCAGGACGCCGATACACGACGACCACCCGCCCGAACCACGATTCTAACCCTTGAACCTTCACACTTGATTCCCATTTACCTTGCCTGCCCCCGGTCTCTTATGTTATTGTACGACCGCAAAAGGGTTTTCACCCCGCGAAGCGTCCGCTACGTAGACTCCAGAGATAGAGATGCTGCGTACTCTCCGACTATCTTGGTTGTTTCTATGTTATGTCACTATTGAACGTGGCTCGTTGTTTGACCGTGAACGTTCAACCGTGCACTCATTCCGCCGATTACTGTTCTGTTTGGATCCAACGAGATTCACGTGACGCACGACATCGGTCAATTTATCGTAGCATCGAAACACGGGCGACGTAGCGCCGGATCTCGTAACATCGTTTAGCCGATCATTGTGCCTCCGTTACAGCCGGCGGAGCTACATAACTCTAGCAAGATGCCTGAAGTTTGCTCGAGTGGGTACGGTTTGTTCACGTTATTGGGCACGTCAGACCCTAGCTCGTAAACATCTGTAGGCTCACCTTGACATTTCGACCAAGGGTTCGTCGGGGAGCCCCTTCGTAGCAATTCGTACAAACGAGTGTGTATACTAATACAAAAATATGTAAATCTGATTCGGCTCATATGACATATTCTGGATTGTGGTGTAATTTCTGGGACTCATTTCCATAGACACCCGCAAAAATTAACATTCAACCGGCGCGCGCGAGGCCCACAATTAGTAGGTCGTGGTGCCTTAATGTCAACGTAATAGTGTCCACTCACGTATGTAAACAGTACTTTTCCGAAATCCCTGTACCTATAATACAAAAAATATTCGAAGATTAATGTTTCCTTTTTCTTTATTTCCTAGCTTTGTCAAGGTAACTAATAATAAAACTACGACGAAGTTGTGTGTTTAATTAAAGTCAGCAAAAGATATTAAAATTGGAGACGTTAACCCATCACGCTGCTGTCCATACAAATTGACAATTGATGAATATTTAGCCTCTTGTGAATTCCAGAAATGTCAAATTGCCTTCGCCAAGCCAACAAACTACCTGATTAGTATCCAGATCCTATGAATTAGTGTTGTTAGTTCCATAGATTTTTGTTGCGTGACTTTAAATTTTTATGTCTTATCGTCTTTATAGAAGCCACGTCGATATCAATTTAAACGTTGAACAGATCACAACTCCCAAGAATGAGAATAGCTCTTATAACTTTTAAACATCTTGGAAGTCTGAGGAGCAGTAAATGAACTTAGCGAACGCTTGCTGTCGGCCAGCAACTATCTGCCACTTCCGAGCACTCAAACAAAGAAATTTAATATAAGAATTCCTTATTTGGCATCAATTTAAATACAAATAAGATTAAAGCACTGCATCAATGCTATTTACAAATTAATGCCAAAAAAGCTGAAAGTTAAGTGTTGTATTTAGAGTGCTAGCACACTCTAGTTTTAAAACTATAATTTACTTACTCAAAATTCATTTACAAGTCCATTGTTGAATATAATTTCATCAAATTAACTGTGAAGTTTTACCAAATTCATAAAAATATATATAAGTATGAAAGTTTCGGTTTCGCACACAAGTAGGTAGCACATAGCGCCGGTCAACTCTCCAACAACAACCAGACTCTTTAACAGTTTCCTGTAATCTATAAAGTCGTTTTTTTTTGTAAAATGCCCACGAACGTGATGTGCCAATAATTCCTTGAACGCTGTTCACGTATTCACAGACGCAAAACCGGAAGCCTTTGAGGGGACAACCTCTAAAGTGGACTCTCAAAGAGTGCCTATATTTTACTGACAAAATTCGTTCAGTGTGGTCACTACGAACAATTTATTAGGTAACTAGTTTACAGGCGAGGCTTTGACCACGTAGATTTTCGCGTGGTAACGAACAAATCTTAATGGTGGTTGTAGTAGGTAGATCTTAGAATGTAAGCATAATAGCCCTGGATATAAAAAGTTTAAGTTAGTGACTTCATTTTTACTTAACAACTATGACACTGTTGTGGGCCTGTTACCTTCTACATTTATTAACAATCCTGTTAACAATGTCTGCCCATTCCATTGATTCTTATTCTATATAATACATTATGATATATTACAAATTCTCATATTAGCGATTATAATAATTATTCATCCCCGTAGCTAACTTCGCTCCCAATTTATAGAATAACCGCAAACTATGACGTATACTAACCACGACTATGCCAGCTATTCCTAAGCCCTAAAACCACACTAGATGTGTCTTCATGTGGGTCTCTTAGATCAGCACTTGGTCTCTGGGACTACCAACTTTCCAAATATTTGAAAATTTGACAAAAATAAAAATGGACAAACAAATGAAGACTTATTTACATGGTTTACATGTTAACTATAGGTTTTTCTTTTGATTAGCCATAGAGCTCTTTGTTTGTCTTTCATGTTGAACTACATATAATAAATGTTAGGTCTCTCTACTCCACTACCCACTCTTTCTACTCCACTCCAACAAACCTTGGAAGAAATAAACTTTCCCTTCGCCATCATCATCATTTTAGCCACGGGACTTCCATGCTAAATATAGGCCACCACCAATGATTTCCAATATCAAACTGCCTTATAATTGATTAATTATAACGTTAATGACAGCGGAATAATTATAAGCCTCTATTTCACTACGTCATTATTTTAACAATGGCAGTGTGCTTGATAGGAGAGTTAACGTGTTTCAGTTATGTTGCAGTATTATTTGTTCATTTTTTATTCAAACAATTATTGTAATGTTAATAAGAACTAAACATTAACGCATTATTTTAGTAGACAGCTAGCTTGTTTCTGGGACTTTACCTTCAAAGAAAGACTTCTTCGAAATCGTGTTCATTCCTTTATTATTTTGATTAATTTCTTGACACGTGGGCACAAAGCCGTGTTGTTTTTGGTAACGAATTCCAAGAAAAGGGTTGTTAGTTTTGATGGAAAAATATTATTTTATTAATCATCAGAAAAGCAGCTTTTATGAACTGCTTCATAAATTCGAATATTGCGACAAATATCTGGGCCATAACAACCACAGAAATATTAGAGTTAAAATGGTACAAATAGCTCGTAAATAAGTTTAACTGTTTTGCTTTCCGTCATTGTCATTTTAAATAAACCGCTTGATACGAATCTAGTCGTTAATCTAGCAGTTGTTGGTCACAACCGGATTGTCCAATGATACTCGGTAGCTTCAACAAATGCATGCAACTGGAGTACAATAAAGTATCTTAACACCTCGTCTGTAAGTTTATTTTTACGGAGTTGATGGCTTCTTCATAAGCCTTAACGCATAATAGTGTAATATGCAATCGTGATTCGTTAACAAATAGATTTATGACTTTTGTGTGGAAGAGCGTTTACTACCAGTTAAATAGACATCTACTAATAGCTTCTTAGTATCCAGAAAATCTTCTCCCGTACATACACTATTGATTTATCTGCCGCAGAAATAGATCAGAATATTGCGTCGAACACGTACCTCTACGTTAGTTAATTCATTGCTCCGGTAATCGAAGATGACAGCACAATCGAGTCAAGACGATGACGTAAAGACTGATAGACATTGACATTACTAAATTATTCTGATACGTACGCCTACTACATATTGGATTACTGCATATCTTTCAGGTAGGTATTAATCTAAGAACCATCAATACGTTTCAGTCACTGTCACTCGGAAAACACCAATAGTAAACGCTAGAGATGTGACCCAGTTTTTGTGATCTTTTTTGGTCACAACAAAACAGCTGATATATCCGGTTTTTGTTCTCAGCCCTGGCAGCTCTGGTGCGTATCGGTTGCCCGCCGAGCCGTACTCATCGGGCGTCAATCGCCCGCCAAATCGATCACTATTTTTAACCGGCATCGAACTCGGACATCGCGGGCACATGTTCCAAAAAGTCTGGGTCCGTAAAACTTTCTGAGCGTGGTTTAAACGCTTCATGAACTCCAGCCAGGAAAATGACATCCCATCTCGGCACAACGTATTTCTTTTTATAACGAAACTTTAGACGTATTTCGACATTTTACGACTCTATTCCAACAAAACTTGATTCAATACCAATCCAATGCTTTGTCTTCCACTTCACGGTATTCGATTTTGTGACTCCAAATCGATTCGCAAGACGCTACTTGGTTGCGCATAATCGACCTCGATACGTCTCTCCATTCAGCTCGGAACGGCTAGAAATGTGAAGCGATTTGCTGGATACAGTACAAACAAGAAGTTAAGCTCGTGTAAACTGAAACAAATTAAAGTTTTCACTTTAAGTGGGTGATAATGTAAGTCCATTAAATAAATTCTTGAAAGGCATGAAATATTATGCTGAAATCCAATTACAATGAATTACTGTACAAAAATTACCATAATAATATAGTGTCCAAATATGCTCCATCATTACAACAACAATAAACTAAGGAAATTAAACCCCTGCTGCAATTATTATTCATGTAGATAGAGTGTACATACATATTATGACGATCGAGCCCCAATGCCCCATATACACCGCCTACAAATACCTGGCCTGATTTGCTAAAATCTAATTTAGAATCAATGTGTATTGGCGCGTGTAAACCTTCATGATGTGTAATACGATAATTTAATAAGGCGCTGGTGTAGCCCCGGCCTAATGTTCTAACCTAATTTACGTTTTTCGTTCTCCGTGATTAATGACGTCCAAATATTAAAACGCATTAAATATTCGGGTTCAAGGGCAGAGCGAAGTGCCTGGTGGAAACAAACAATCTTATTTACACATAGGGGTGGGTACTCACTGAAACGTTGTTGAAACTGAGCGGGCATTCGCAAACGAGCATTCAGTTGATTGTGGACATTGTATCCCGGCTCGTTCATTATCCGCGAAAAGAAACTTTCCGCTTGCGTGAGTCTAGGCCGTTTGTCGCATTAATCAATTGAAAACATTATCACACTCGTACGTAATAAAATTAAACGGACAATAATGTTCAACGTACAACAAATAGAGGCAACATCTCACAAACATTGTCAATGTGACAAACGCGTAACGCTAACCATCACGGTAACATAAAAAGTTTTATTTTAGTGACGACGTGAAAATGACAAAGTTGTTAATTGAATTAAAGGTAGGCACGTCAAGGTGCACAACGTAACGTGACTAATAAAGACATGGTATTTATATGTAGCTAAACTTACAGTAACACTTATTTATTTTGCGGGGAATAAAGAGGGTTTTTTATTAAAAAAAAATTATAATGTGTGCAAACCTTTATAGATCGCTTGGTACTCGTAACTGTTCCGAACAACATTTCTAAACATTTGAACACTTTAGAGCCGGTTGATTAAAGTTTACGGTACACATCAATCAACGTTATAATACGCGTTTACGCATCCAAAGTTACGTTGCTCCAGAACCAATGAGTGGTAACGGACATGTGAAGCAAACAATAGAAAATTAATTGTCTCGACCCGCTAGCGAATTCTACGAACCTTCTGCTTTTATTAGAATATAGTTTTTGCCCGCGGCTTCACCCGCGTGAAATTTAGTTTGGCACATATCGTCATAAATTATAGCCTATGTGTTATTCTGGGTTATAAACAATAATACTGTAAAGTTTCATCAAAATCCGTTCAGTAGGTAGAAAAAGTAACAAACATCCAGACATCCAGACATCCAAACTTTCGCATTTTTATAATATTATAAAGTAGGATTTTAGTAGGACAAAAGCGGTCTCTACATAAATAAATTACAATAGAACCGAACTATTTTATTTACAGGTTTAGTAAAGTGTCATTCACGTAGCTGCATCAATGTCGAATGGAGGGATTTTGGTTAATTCGAGGGGGATATCTTCATCCTATCTCCCTGTCAGAGCTTGACAGGTTGATATCGTTTGAACCTTTAGGCACCTCTTAGTCCTTTTATCTATTAGAATCGACATCCCGCATATGTTTCGTTACAAAGAAAATCTGTCGGTGAGCAAGACAGCAAGATTCAGTATGTACATAGTATGTGTGTGTTTATCTTGTTTCATCTTTCTGAGACTGTTTACTCGGAGTGTATACGTACAATAAAGATTAATCTTTGGTAAGAATACGAGTAGCCATTCATTTTATTGCTTACCTACTACTCCAGTATAAAACTGGTTAGTACTTTGTACTGCATATTCTAAAAATACGTATCAAAAGCGAAAAATAAATACCTTAAGACCAACCTATTTCGCCAAGAGCGTGCAAAAGCAAATAGAAAACTTGCAAACATGTTTATGTTACACTACAATCTTGATGAAAATCCTACGCTTGTACACTCATACAATAAGGCTGAGTTGCACCATCTTACTTTAACTTTGACAAACGTCAAAAATCTGTCAAATTCCATACAAAAAGCACTGGTTAATTGTTATAATATAGTTCCAAAATACTGAACTGTCCTATCCATGAAATTGACAGTGGGGCGCCACCGTCAATACCGGATCGCTGGTTCCGATTTTTGCCATGTTGGAAACCTTATAGTTGAACGATGGTAGCGCCCCCCTGTCATTGAGTTTGGTGGGACAGTTCAGCGTGGGTCATCTATATTACCGTTAAAGTTAGATGGTGAAACTCAGCCTTATTGTTTATACTGTACACATAGGAAAATCATACATGGATGGTTGAAAACATGTAAGTCGTTGACTTTCGACCTTGCACGTAAATAGACGTCCAGACAGCACTCAATATTGCTGTCTCGGCCATGATACATATTCAATCAAACAATAACGGCTATTGCTTGAACTATATTGCGTTACTTTTGCGAAAAGACAATAATAATAAACTGTTATTTACTGTACGTTAACAGTTACGATACTAACCTGGAGATCAATACAGGGTGACTTTGCAAAGAGTTGCCTGGCCTCAGAATCAGAAACTGAATCGATTTAAGTAAAGAAAACCATTTTTTTATTAAGAAAAACCTTTTATGTTATTACAAAAATGTCACTGCGAAAAATGTAAAACTTCAGTAACTTACAAATTAAACTTTTCGTCGATGTTTCTGACGAAAAAGCAGAGTCTTTACAGGAGAAACCCGATTTTTACATCAGTTCAAAAAATAGCTCTCAATTCTCATGTTAAATATCCGATTCGTCACGGTGGACAGACGACACACAATGCATCTATCAATGCATGCTTGTACCGTGAAAACTGGAAAACAGTAGGCTGACATCGTAGCTTAGTTTTGAACCATATGTCTATTGCTATGAGGTAAACTTTCCTATCAAATCGAACCAAAAAATCTTGGATACAATTATACGACCTTCAACTTCAAAAGATTTTGTAAAGTTTTGAAAATACACGTAACGCGTTACTAATAAGTATTATGTATGTTTGTGTCTGCATAGTTACTCATTCACGCATAAAAGCAGAAAGGATTTGCATGTGGTTTGGAATAAAGATAGTCTACTTACTTATATCCTTGATGAGAACACAGGTTATTTCAGACTGTTCCGGTATCGTAAAAAAATATTTTTAGTTATTTATTTCTAAGAGTTTCTTAATTAGTATGTATTATCAAAAGGATTCAAGGATTACTGGAAATTGCTGAAGGCATATACAAGAACTAGCGGCCGCCCGCGACTACGTACACGTGGATCCCGTTTTAGCCCCTTAGGGGTGGAGTTTGGTAAAATTATTTCTTAGCGGGTGCCTATACGTCATAACATCAACCTGCATGCCAAATTTCAGCCCGATCCGTACAGTGGTTTGGGTTGTGCGTTGATAGATCACTATGTCAGTCAGTCAGTCAGTCAGTCACCTTTGAGTTTTAAATAGTATTTAGATTGTAAAGTGTGTTCCATTGTCAAAGAGATGAGGGCTTAGCTTTGACCCGAAAAGCCCTTTAAATTGATTTAAGTATATCGTCAATCCGTTGTTTAATGTGTGGTTTAAACCCAAACGCCCGAACTCTAAGTTTTGGCATTCCATTATAAAATAACACACCTAGAATAAAAATGCAATACAGTGGAACATAGAACTTCCTCCTTTTTTATGTCGGTTGAAAATATAGAGTGTCTCAACGCGCTCTAGGGTCCACTCTAGTCTGCTTGTGACTGCTTGTGACTACGGCTGTAGCAAGAGTCGCCAAAACGTCAGTTAAGCTTTAAACTCATGTAACTTACTTAAAAATGACATGTTGAGACCCGTTTTCTATTTTAATTAGAACTAAGTCCATTATTGTTACAAATAAGATAAGCCTAATAAGTTATTTGAAAACCATTCTACTGAAATGCTTCTATGAATTCCTAAGTAATTAAAATGAAAGAAAGGAGAGAAGTAATTTTAATATTCTATGAGCGTGGCATTAGACAGTTGAGCTTTGATGATGTTTATTATTTAGGTAGAGTATTTTCTATTGTTTTTGTGTATCGTGTCTAGAACTTTGAATTAAGTATTTTTAAAGCAAATGTAATCGATTAATTCAAACACATTTTTATGAACTAAATAAAAATGTACTTGGTTTGGTTATAAACAAAATCAATCCTACTTTATAAATGCTATTTCTGGAGCGACTTGAAACAAAACACCTTGCACAATGACATTGATGTATGTAACAAATTCAAATGCAAAATAAATCTAGGAAACTGACAAATCGTCTACAGCGAGTGTTTTCATTGGCATGCCTTGACAACTCGCATTTCAATTTCAAGGCGATGAGTGCACTAAGTAGCATTATAATTATGAAAGATACTATCTAATGATGACTTATATAAGCTAATTACGAGTATCATCATTTCAGCCACAGGACGTCCACTGCTGAACATAGGCCTCCCCAATGACTTCCACATCGCCCGGTTGGTAGCGGCTTATAAGATAAACTCCAATGAATTAAATAATAATAATAAATAAATAATAAATATTTATTTTCATAAAAAGCTAGGTACAATACAAGGCAACAGTAGTTATTGCACTAGGCTCGCAGACCTGTGTCGCAAAAACTATAAGTGGGTTTACAATTTTTGAAATATTATTTTAAGTACTGTAGCTCCGGTTCATACTAATGAATTTAGAATAAGAGCGACTTTGAGACAAAATAAAAAGGTTAAATTAACAAAATATAAAAAAAGCAAAAAACAAAAGTGTGAGTGTGTTGAGTAGTGTGTATTAGTGAGAGTGTTGTGTAGTGTGCATTAGTGAGTGAGATGTGTAGTGTGTATTTGTGAGTGTGATTGAGTGTATGTAAACGCAGTTGTTACAGGTAAGGCCAGCATAATTATCAGAAATTAAATGTTATTGGGAAGAATCTGTTCTGTTTCCTTATATGAAAGGTTTAGTAGCCAGGTTTTAATTACCTGTTTAGCATGTCGTGAAGTTAGATTTTTTATGGGACATTTTTTGACCACAGTGTTGTAAATGAAAGGGTGGGAATAGAGAGGTAAACGTTGAGCAAATTTTGAACGGACTGAAGGTACGGGAATTTTAAAAATGCGATGTTTTAGCAGGGATTCGTAAATTGGAGAGTTAAGAGTCTTTTTATGTAGTGAACAAGTAACCCGCCACACATATAATTGCCGTACGCTAAGAATTTCAGCTTCTTTGAAGAGTAACTCTGTGGGGAAGCGATATGGTTTCTTAAGCATGACTTTCAGGACAGCGCGTTGAGCTCTTTCGATTTCAATAAAACTAGATTTGATCGCCCCACCCCATACACTTATACAATAAATCAAAATGGATTGACAAAGTGAGGTGTAGACCATATTTAGGACATCTCTAGGAGCAGATCGTCGAAGTGATTTAAAGATGTATAGAAGTTTTCTAAGGCGGGCAGACACCGCTGACACTTGTTTCTTGAAAGAAAGTTTGTCATCTATCTGCACTCCCAGGTATTTGATTTGGCTGGTCCTTTCTACAATATCACAGTTACAATTTGTAGTTGTCGCGGTATTGCTATTACCTGCTATTGTAGTTGTGGGTTTGCATTTATGTATTACTAGCTTTAGCAGAATGTTGGGGGACGAAGCGCTGGTTTTATGAAAGGCTAAGTATTTTGTTTTAGATGCGTTTAGGGTTAAAAGGTTGCGATCCATCCAGTTGGCTACATGTGACATGCCTTCTTCGGTGGTCTTAAGAGTGCTCTCCCAAGATGAGGCCCGGAAAAGCACCACCGTGTCATCGGCGTAACATATAGTTTGTGCATTGTCCAGGGACATATTTAGGAGATCATTCACGTACATTATGAATAAAGTGGGGCCAAGGATGCTTCCCTGGGGTACCCCAAATCTCACTGGTAGCGCGTTGCTGGTATAATTACCGACTCTGNCGACTCGGACGGATTGGTGTCGGTTGGTGAGGTAACTTTCGAACCAGTTGAGAGGAGTTCCTCTAATACCGAAGCATTCCAGTTTTCTCAAAAGGATCGACGAAGACACTGTGTCGAATGCCTTCGCCAGATCTATGAAAACCCCAATGCAGCACTCCTTCCGGTCCAAGGAAGAGGAAATTGTATTAATAAGCAGAGAGACAGCATCTTCCGTAGATACCCCCCTTCTAAATCCAAATTGAGAATTAGAGATAAGTTTGTTTTTCTCTAGATATTTAACCAAGCGCTTATTGATGACTTTTTCGAGTAGTTTCGCAAATATACTGAGCAGTGATATGGGCCTATAGTTTGACGGGGAGCTTTTGTTTCCATCCTTGTGGATGGGTGAGACTATAGCTTGTTTCCAGCGCTCGGGAAATACGCCCGTGCTGATGCTGAGATTAAAAATGTAAACTAATGGTTCTAATATAATATGACGTATTTGTTTAATTAATTTAGGAGTATACCCGTCTAAGCCAGGTGCACTCTCATCCTTCAGCTTTCGAATAAATAAGTCTACTTCATATTTATCTGTCGGTGACATGTAGAAAGATTCTAGCGGTGAATCTGGGATCTTAACTTCAGTAGCCAGTTCAGTTTCAGTAGCAGAGAGTTTTGTAAGGATTTTGTCGGACAAGTTTTTACCAACAGATGTAAAAAACGCATTTACTAGGTTAAGTGCTTCGTATGGATCAGACTTAGTCTTGGTTAGATCGTTTGAGTTGTTATTATGACTGGTGATATTGCAGATATCCTTAATGTTTGACCACAGTTTTTTAAGGTTATTTCTATTGTTTATGATTTGTTCATTATAATACTTAGTTTTGATCCTATGTAATAGTTCAGTGAGAAAATTTCTGTAACGTTTATAGCTAATTTGAATTATGTGATCAGATGGATTTCGCTTTGCCTGTAGGTGTAGTTTATCACGAGTTTTTTGACATCGCATTAATCCAGGGGTGATCCAGGGTTTGATGTTATCTTGGGACCGTCTGATAGTTACAAGTTTGCAATTATTGACTAATGCCGCGTTTAGTAAGTCAGAAAATCTATCTGCAGCAATCGAGGCGTCATCACTATTCAAGACATCCGACCAATCTGCTTCAGACAGCTCCAAGGTCAGTCCTTGTAAATCAATTTTATGTCTAGTTCTTTTGGGAGGACGTTTTGACAGATGAGCAGTGGAGAGACCGGCAATACAAATGTCGTGATCTGTAATGTTGCTGCTGCACACCAGACCAATTGCGTTTCCAGTTGGATTTTTAATGTAAATGTGGTCCAGACATGCTGTTTTGCGTGTTGGTTCGGTTATTGCAGGTATCAACTGATGTTCGGCCATAAGGCATGTGTAGTCAGCTAGTTTCTCGCTAGGGGTATCGTTAAGTAAGTCTAGATTTGTGTCGCCTATGACGACTATAGTTTTCATGGATTTATAATTCACTAGAATATTGTTTAAGGAGTATAAAAATTTGTCTACATTGCTAAAGGATGGGGATCGGTACACTCCCAAAATGAGGATATCATTTATAGTGATGGTTAGGAAGTTGCATTCATCGCAGAGTGGTTCGTCAACAGTAGGGTTCCATTTATCTTTAACATAAGCAGTTATTCCACTACTCTTGTTAATTGAATTTCTAGTGCGGTACGCACAGTAGCCCGGAATTTGAGGGATGATGGAGTGTTCATGGAGCCAGCACTCGGTCAATATTATTATGTCAAGATCTACAGTAAGTCTATCTAAATATAAATAACTCAAAGGTGACTGACTGACTGACATAGTGATCTATCAACGCACAGCCCAAACCACTAGATGCATCGGGCTGAAATTTGGCATGCAGGTAGATGTTATGACGGAGGCATCCGCTAAGAAAGGATTTTACGCAACTCCACCCCTATGGGGGTAAAACGGGATCTACGCGTACGAAGTCGCGAGCGGCCGCTAGTAAAACAGAAATCGCCAAAATGACAGTTATTATTAATTTATTGACACCTAACGTATATGTAGTACTGAACGTGATCCTGAAAAAAAAACAGTTCCTGTAAAAAAATGGGATGTCTCAGTGGAAACAAGCCCTAACACTTACGCCCGTATTCACAAACGATGCTTGCTTAAGTGAAGCATAAAATCGAACACGCACAGCGTTGAATAGAGTATAGAGTATCAAACGTACTTAGTAATGTTTGTGAATACGGGCGTTAGCCATATTATTTAGTTAGGCCAATAGCTACTTTTCAACAAAAAATGTACAGCCTGATTTGCTAACAGCTCTAGAACTTTTGCTGGGAACTTTCCCAACCCTATTAGTTTCCAAACACATGGTAATTACTCTGTGGACTTTTTCCATGTCCAGAACTTGTTCAGTTCTGTTTGAACAGCACTGTTCCGGAACTTCCAGCGAAATACAGATTTCCATTAGGTACTGATTGTATTTCCCTCCATTATTTTGGGATTTGTTTTTTAATTAGTTCGGCGGAATGTTTTGGGAAGTTGGGAACTGAATTTCGATTAGAAAAAGTCAACTGCGTAATAAAAAGCGTACCTACCTACTTGTGGAACTTGAATTCTACTAGCTATTATTTAGATTTATTTTGAATCTTACTCTCTAGGTAACTCTAAAATAAAGTTTTTCATTAAAATCGATCATCCTCCTCTACGAAAACTATTTACATCTTTGGACAAATCCAAAATCAAAGTATCCCAGCAACTATCACATGGAATCAGTAAAATTAGAAGTATTAATACAGGTCTAATCCCACCACTCTAAACCCCCATTCCACCCTGTATGTTATACCCAGAATCTACAGTTTGGTCACCAATGAAACCATAAGTAAAGTTAGTACTAGTCCTGGAGAATGGATCCCGCAACAAAATTAACCCGAATAATTCGAAATGTAACTATCGTTCGTTCGTTGCAGCCAAATTAAGTCCACTGCTGGACAAAGGCCTGATCGACTTCCCTATAATTATTCTCACAGAATCTAATGATTTTGTTTGTCCACAGGCGATGAGTACGTGTACCACGACGTGTGGGGCGGCATCAGCCTCATGTTCGCTGCTAACCAGACCTCCAAGACCCTCATGCCCAACACCACTTTTGTAAGTCACTTCTAAGCCCGGTCGCCGAGCACGTGGAATTTCGTCCAATGACCCCAAACTACCCATCCTTATCGCTCGCGCGTAATTATATTGGACGAAATTCTACGTGCTCGGCGAAAGGACTATAGTACCTACCTAACTACTTAATTATTTTTTTGAATGTCATTTTAAAATCGTGTATTTTATTTAGCACAGCAGCTGGAAGCTGGTATTAATAGTGGACAAACAATTTATATTACTCTTTTTTTTGATTGCGTACTTTGTTTCCAGTTTGCAAAAAGATTTTATTGTTTTCAAGATGACCAAAATAAAACACTCTTCGTGGAGCGGTTATGAGTCTCATTAAAAAAAACTTAAAATAAATATCATGTAAAAATAAGGAAAGTAATTTGCTCCAAAGAGAGAATAAAACAATATATTTATGCATTTTTATTATTATTTATTATTCTTATGGCGACAGAGATCAAAACTTAACTAAACATTAAAATTAAGTTCAAGTAATTTAGTCTCAAAACTCTTAATCTAATCAGAGATTCATATCTTTCATTTCATACTCCGACATCAGATTGAAAATCTTACTTTTAGCTTCCACACGCAAAGCTGGATTAATTTTCTTCAAAATGGCGCCTATGTAGGTACAAAACGAATCAATTTCGTCGTCCCTCTTTTTCGTTTTAGCTGGAACCTCCGTATTTTGGTAGCTAGAATCTTGTTCACAATTCCTTTTTTTTCTTTCTATTATACCAACTTCTACATCTGTATCTAT
This sequence comes from Ostrinia furnacalis, assembly GCF_004193835.3. Classification (NCBI taxonomy): domain Eukaryota; kingdom Metazoa; phylum Arthropoda; class Insecta; order Lepidoptera; family Crambidae; genus Ostrinia; species Ostrinia furnacalis. Next base: position 56,919 of record NW_021136861.1, on the reverse strand, counting down.
AATGTAAGCCTTTTCATATTTTTCTGCTTTAGCGTCGCCGTCATCGACTGGACAGAATTCGAAGTTCGTTTCGTCATAGGGCTGGCTGTCTTCATCATTGCTATTATCAGTTTTGATTTTTACTTCGCTTTCTTGTTCTGAATGAGCATCAAGGAACCTTAGGACGTTGAAGAAGCACCATTTTGTGGTCTTGAAGGAGGCGGAACCAGTTCTTTTTTTGTTGGTCCTTTTGCATCTGTTGTAGGAGTCTCTTAAGTACTTCCAACGTTTTTTGCAGTCGGTACCTTTAACAATAATTTAATTATGGTTAGTAAAAAAACCCCAAGCGAAAGGAGTAGCTATTTTTTAGAATGTATTATAAAAAAATAAACGAAAGAATGTAAAGATATTGATATGAATGTAAAATGCAAGCGTTTACTAGTACTTACGCCCGTATTTACAAACATTACTATGAGGTCTCACAGTGCGCGTGGACGCACAGGGTGACACACGAACCAATCACAGCTCTATTCATCGCTGTGCGTTCGATTTTCTGCTTCATTTATGCAATCGTTTGTGAATACGGGCGTTATTACTTGAGTAGTGTAGTGTTTTGTTCAGATTGAGACATGGCAAAAGCATAATAATTTTTTATCGTTGTTTGGGCTGTTTTTTTATGTTCATTTTTATCGTTGTTTAAAATTAAATATACTCAATTGAAAATTACAATCAAAGGAATGTTATAAGGCACAGCATAGATCTAAACGTTTGTTAATCCCAATTGACTCGACCGCGAATCAAACATGGGACCTGTTGCGCAATACCCAGTGTGCTCATTCACCCAGCAGCGCTTTTTCGCTCTATCGGAGCGACAATTTGCTGATACACGCAATATACAGGTGAATAAAATTTTTCAAATACAAAAGTGCAGTTTTTTTGGTATGCATTTTTTACCTAACAAAAACATACACTAAAAATGACCAAAAAACCTAATTAATTTTAAATTACCTGTAAATTAAGATTTTGGTTGTATTGCAATTGAAGAAAGTAGTATAATTGAGTAGACAAAATAGTGACGTTGGACAACCTTAAGATATTGTTAGATTACCGGAGGGTTTTAATTTTTGCCACTTGGCGTTTCAGAATCGTGGGACTATAGGCGATTTCGGAACTACAACTACACTGTCACGTATGCTTGGCTTTCAACGGACTTGTCCGGCTAAATATTCTCTTGTACGCCAAGTTGGGATTTTGTTAGGCTTTTTATGTGTCGAGTCACAGAATAATATCGAACACATGCGCGTATCAGGATGTTGGGCTTCGAAGATTCGAAGATGATAGTTGATAACACTCACTCATGAGCTATGGTATGGTATGTTATAAGCTATGATACTAATGCCGTGACATGGCAAAGAAGGTATGTCCGGCTTTTAGGGTAAAATGTCCANAAGATCTACAGTAAGTCTATTTAGAGTCACTAGAAATTCGTCAAAATTATGTTGGATACTTCTAATATTCAAAGTAAGGACCTTCAGGTTTAAGTTTGTAGTTAAATAAGGTAAACAATTCTCAGGACTGTCAAGTGCGAGACATTTAGTTTGTAAAATATTATCTATATCCGTTAGAGCTTCCATTTAATTTATACTTAAATTTACGTAAGGGGAAGTCCGCACTAGACGTCCTGAAAAGAAACATGATATGCTTAACTGTCAACTGCCTGAAGTGTAACAGAGAGTAGTAATGCTGATCTAAGTTTGAGTATACTATGTGGTTGTGTGTTGAGTTTTGTGGTGTTAAGTTATGTGTAGTGTAGTGTTGTGAAGTTAAATACAAGATAACAGTTTGCCATGCAAATACAGATTTTAAGTACCGGAGTTCACTGGGGTTTGAGTCACTATAAACACGACTCGCCGGTCGCATTTGTGGGGCCAATTTTGGCTTCAAGTTCTTCAAGACGGCCAATCCGTATTGCAGGCTTGTTGTCGGCCTGTCGGACGAACACGGAGCCATGTCGAGTCCAGCAGTATTTAAAGTTGTGTTGCTTAGCACGAAGTCTGGCTTCCCGAAATAACTGCCGGTTTCTCCGTGTAAGGCGCTCGTTAATATAGACTGCTGTTGCTGGGCCAGCCGTAATTCCCTCTGTAGTGAGTTTCCGTTGTGCTTTACAGGTTGTTATGATTTCGTGTTTCTTGAGGCGGCGCACTAATTTGACTAGGATAGGGCGTGGTTTGTTTTGCCGATCGGTGTTTGATCTTGAGACTGGCCTAGGTCCAACACGTGTTACATAGCAGAGGTCCGACTCGTTTAGTTCGGTGGGGCGCGAGCTCCGGTTCGCCTTAGACACGTCTGACACCGCGGCGCCTTTTATATTGAAATTCGGTTGTTAATAGTGGTTGCCCCGCGTTAAATAATATACCATCGTAAAGCTAATTCAAAATCCTAATCAACTGTGAAAACCGTGTGATAATCAAGCAACGGATTCCGAAATTATAAGCGTTTATGTTTTAAAATTTTAAAACGGACAAAAGTGAAAGTAAACAGACGACCGGGTGACGCACCGACTCGTCCTTGACGCGAACCTGCGCTACGCTCGGTTCTCGCCTGCCCGGCCGCGCTGATTCATCGCTACGCGCTCGGCGAACGAAGCAAGCTGCACAACGACGAGTTACTCTTCAACAATCTTCACTCCGCATCAATCACCAATATCAAATATGCCGAAATCTTGCTCTGCGTGTGGAAATGTCATCCAAAATCTGGAATGCATGGAATGTGTAAAATGCAAAAGGCTATACGACCTGCTCTGCCTTAATCTAACTAAAGAATCCTGGAAAAAAAATACACAAAAACAGAGAGACAGATGGATATGCCCTACTTGCACTAGTTCACAGCCCAAGGGAGACAACACACACACCCCGGTCCGCAACATAGTGGCTAACATCCCCGGAGAGCACGCAGATGGCAGAGATAATGTCAACACACTTTCAAGAGGCTCAAAAAGCGTAAAATCCACAAACCAGGGTTTGGACAGCCCTGTAAATTTAAGTGAAATCTTACTTGAAATCAAGAGGCTCAGAGAAGAAGTAAGTGGGATTCCGGCCCTACGGAGAGAGATCGGCGACTTAAGTGCCCAAGTTCTGTCCATCTCCACTACATTGAACGAGACTCTATTCGACTACAAAAGAAAGTTGGATGACGCCAATCGCGAGATATCAAGTCTTAAATGTTTAGCGCTACAGTCCCAGAGAGATCTTGAGATACAAGAGCAAAATGCGATCAGTAATGAGATCGAACTCGTTGGCATCCCGGAGAGGAATGACGAGGGCCTTATTGACATAGTTAAAGCTACAACAAAGAAACTGGGCGATAAGGGTCCAATGACAGGTTAACGTCCCCCGGGATTAACTCAGCTTTTACTGGTTGGATTTTACAGTCATATCGGTGATCTTGGCTACACAAAAGTTAACCTGATAAGAACGAGACGTTGAATTCAAGCCCATCGATAGGAGAACACATAAAGCCTTGTTTTTATTATGTTCTTTTGACCCAAATTGTTTAATTTTTTTTTGTAATAACCGAAACATTTCTGAGCCCTTTCTGATCCATAATGAATTTGTAACGTGTGTAAACGGCTTTATTACATCAGTTATTTGTATGCACTCATGGGAACTGGCCCATAATGATGCGGGGGAGCGCACTCGGTATTACTTACTACCGAAAATGTTAATGTCGAAATCAATTACTAGTGAAAATTGCAACATCATCCAATAATGGTAAATAAACGGTAACCGCGAGAAGGCAGTAATGAGTAATGAATATTATTCATGGTAATACCAAATAAACGAAATGTACAATGCGTAATTTCATAAAAATATATTTGCGCTTAATACATAATAATTAAACAGTAGCAATAAATGCCAAACAAGGACAAAATATGGAATTCTTGATTAAAAACCGTCTCGTCAAAAGGATATAAAAAGGTGATGATTTTCTGTTTGGTGATCATTGAAGAGGCTTATGTTAAATGTTATAATTATTATTTGTTCCAAGCTTATCACAACTTTTATGAACGTGTGCCATGGAGCTTATCTTAGTATCAAGTGACGTAGGGTATCTTACGGTCCCCTCTCGGACTAATATTAATATGTTGTAGAATCATTTACTATCCGTAATGTTATAAAGTGCATCGTTTTAATCATATTTTTCATTGCCAACTCCAAATATAAGTCTTCTGATTATAGCTTACTTAGGCGAGAATTTATACCAATTTTTCAAGTAGGCTAATTAATAATTAGCATATTACAAAAGCAATTACTTGAACAATGACTTTATGAAAATCGGCCTATCACTGAGTAGCAAAATGATATTCGGTCAAACGATTGAATACGACTCATGAGCGTTTCAATCGAAATTGAAAAGCAGTGCTATTCAAAATATGAGACTATTTCAAGGATCCATTTCATTCAATACAAAACCATGAAATTATTATAAAATAAATTGAAAACTGAAGTTCTTTAACTGAATAGGGGCACCTGGATAAAAGCCAGCTCGAAAACAAATTACTGCACGTATTACTTTATAAAAATGATTATAACAAAACTAATAGGTTCATGCCACTTTTTACAAGTTCATCGTATAGCAATAATAATTACTAAAAATAGTTTTGTTGTAAAATAAAAGATGCAGTTCAACACCTGTTTGATGAATTTATTTCTTTACTGGTAACACAGCGTCATAATTATTTACAAAATATTCACAAGTAAAGCACAATATATAACTCCTTTGGCTTCAGGGAAGAACCTGGACCGCCACCAGTCCAGTGTTCCCTTGGCAGCTCTGTGTATGCGAGTTGCCTTCTTCTTGCTGTTTAAAGTCACTCCACACCTTAACAAATAAACATTACAAATAAAAATGACGAAATAAGATAAAAACAATCAAAATGAATATAGTAGTAGGTATTTATATACACTTTTCTCAATTTCTCAGTAGGTAGTTTTGGTGTCGCCGGTGGCATCAGCATTTCACGTTCGCCTGTCCGTTAGTTCCACCCACCGTTGACTATTGTTGGCTCTTTTTTGGGGTCCTTCAGTGGGCATACTCAGATCACCATACTTATCTATAAAAAACAACTTTATTGTATCTAGAAAATATAAATCTAGGACTCATATTACTGAATTTTAGCTAGGCACGTGGAAGGTATGCTGGAAAGGTTGTATTTCTCCAAAAAAACCAGCTCAAAATTATTTGTTTAATTTCGAAATTCCTTCACTACATAGTATGTTTATTTTTACTTAACTTACCTTTCCATAAATTCTACAATCGGTTTAAACGGATAGGCGCAGGTTCTCATTTTCCTATCGTGGTTAAAATCCAATTTTTTGTGGAAAATTATTCATCAATAATCCTTCAACAAAACATGTTTTGTTATCTGTTGTCATGACAACAGCTGCGTCAAAGTCGCAATGACAAGAAATAAACAATACAAATTTAAAATCATCATGTTAATTCAGCTTTAAGCACTGTTCTAGGACATTTAAATTTTGCAGTGTTATTTTTGACATTTCTGTTATTTCCTACTCTATCTTTTCTATATAGTTAGAAAGGAGCGGCATTCGTTCTTTCATTCATCCATTCATAGAGTGTGAAGTTGGATACGTTAACATGCTCACCAACATGACATCACAAAACCATAGAATTATCGCTAGCGAGTAAAGTATACGGTAATTGAACTCATGGTATGATTTTAATGCAAACTTCATCGATCCACGTTTAAACTCTATCGACTGTAGTATACGAATACAAGTTTTCGATGGCAACTCATGGTAGAGGCACAGGTAAATTAAGCACCGAGTCCGGCTTTTGTGTTTTTGGACCTGGCAACCCTAGTCACGTTTGATCTTTATCTTTGAGTGCGTTATGTCAATGTCAAGATTGTCAAGTGACTTACTCGATTTTTTCATTGCAGCAGCGATTTCTCCCCACACATGGTCCTTCAGCGCTCCGTCTTTGTAATCCACCAGCTCCGTGTTGTACAGCATTTGGTTTTTCTTCACGAGCTCTATTAGTTCTTTGTCCTCGTTGTGAGAGAACGTTTGGAACGGGTCGGACGCCGCCATCTTGCCGCGCGCGACGGGACTGAGCGTCGCGCGACCGGTCGGCCCCTCCCTTCTGTCGCGCATGGGTCGGATTTGTAGATAAGGGCCTTCGTACACTAGTATACAGTGTGAGTCACGATAAAGTGCACATATGAAAATATGTAAAACTAGACCTATTTTTATCGACAAAAAAGAGGTCAAAAATTTTTGAGATTTATAAAAAAAATTATAGAATTTTTTTTTCTTCCATTTACTTCTCGTAAAGAACACGTAATAACTTTTAAACTAAGAGGTATATCCTGATAAAATAAAAAACAGTAATAATGCTAAATAACAGGCGATACTAAAAAAATACATAAAATACCCAGAAAATGCCAACAAATAATAAAAAAATATTTTGTTCAAACGATCATTGCAAACGTTGTGATAGGTATAGAGTCATGCGATTTTTGGTTTTACAAAAGTGATACGATAAAGAATTTCAAAAAGTAATAAAAACCACCTGTTATAGGGGCATTTTTTGGAGAAATTTATGAAATAACCAAAAAAATACGAATTTTTAAGTAGATTTTTTTCAAAAAGTATATTTTTTTATTATTTGTTGGCATTTTCTGGGTATTTTATGTATTTTTTTAGTATTGCCTGTTATTTAGCATTATTATTGCTTTAATTTTATCAGGATATACCTCTTAGTTTAAAATTTCTTTTTTAATTTTTCTTTGCATGAAGTAATTGTAAGAAATTTAAAAAAAATCTCAAAATTTTTTGACCTCTTTTTTGTCGAAAAAAATAGGTCTAGTTTTACCTTAATTCATATGTACACTTTAACGTGACTCACACTGTATATTATCTGTGGTATGAAATTTTTTTTCGTTCTTTAGTTTTTTTAAATGGTACTAAAAGCTTTGCCAAATATAAGGTAAGTACTCGATGTGTTGGATAATTTTCATAACTAAGTGTAAGTATACTTACTATTGTTAAGCAAGAACTATGCTAGTTTCCACAATACGTGCTCCAAGTTGATATTCGTTTTTATTGTTATGTAACGTAAAACAGATACAATAAAGCTAAAACTAAAATTAATTTACTCAGAAGAACTAACCTTTTGAATAAGTAAATAACATATTTTTTTAGCATATTAATTAATTTATAATCGTGATAAGTGACACAAAATCAGAAATAAGTAACTCATTCGGTGTAATAATATTATATTTTTCTATTGCTAATACTCGGTAAAATTAATAAAATTGTGTATTGACAATGACACAGGCAGGATATAATCACATCTAATGTGCGAACGCCCTAATCTTCACTGTGCGTCAAGCATCCGAGGTCACTCCGTCTCGGTCGCTTGCGGTCGCCCGCAGCAGATGGCAGCACACGCGGTGACGTCATTTTTATGTTTATGGAGTTTTTCATTTTGTTAACCGTTTACGGTTCTGGGCCAAGTACAAACGACCTTTTTAGGGTTCCGTAGTCCTGACAAGGAACCCTTATAGTTTCGATATGTGGAAACTATTGGCACTAGGGAGCTGTAATTTTGTCGAGGTGTTACTTTGCATTCTTGCCATATTTACAGAGGTAACTATATTACTGATACTGAACACAAATCCGTAAAAAAATAATGCCCGAAAATTTTGTTTTTTAATCTTGAGTATTTTATTTTATCGACAACCTGACCTCTCATCTTGCGGATCTACAGGGTTGGCAGGTCCTAAAACACAAAAGCCGGACTCTGTGCTTCATTTGGCCGGACATTTTACCCTAAAAGCCGGTCATGTCACATGCAATTAGTGTCATTAATTGTCGTTTATTATCGAAAAATCAATATAGAGGTTTTAATTAAATGTCATACGATTAATGTAAATAAAACATAATTCTTAAACACATTTCTTTTATTTTCCACTTTTGGGTACCATAGTCAACAAGGAACCCTTACCTCCATATTTCTATTATACCTACTATGCAACGTAAGATCGACTTTCGATATTTTAATCATTCGATATTTTGATCGTTCGATCATTTGTAAATTCGATATTCTGAACGTTCGATATTTTGAGCATTCGATATTTTGATCGTTCGATATTCTGATCGTTCGATGAAACGTGTTCGCTATTTTGATTTTCGATCATTTGTAATTCGATATGGTGTAGGTAACCCCTGGCAACCCTATGCGGACGCCATGTCTGTGTGGAGCATTTGCTCCACGCCACAGACAGGGGTATTTTTACGTAAAAACCTTTGTTTATAAAAACTCAATTAGTATCTTCGGTTCTATCAGGAATTAAGCCATGATATTTTTACCGAATACTCTGTATTAGTTTCTTGACCTAATTCTTTAGTTTTTCCAACAGAAATGTTATAATAAAGCTGATATACTGCACCAAAGACCCCAACACACATTTTAACAGATTTGATACAAAAAACCAACCCTCTTCATACTTTATTCAACAAAACATGTTTGAAACTTTCATAGAAAAACTCAGTACCCTGAGAACCATCAAAACTGAGCTGTCGAGCTCAGTCGACAAACAAATGTATGGAGTTTGAATGAGAGATAAACAAAAAAGGGTATGTTTTTTTGCTTACAAACCGGTAGTTACAAGCTAAGTTACAAGACATGGATTTCTGCATGTTTAGAACTGATAATCTAAAAACAAAAGTTACATTTTCAAAACTAGGTACATAGATTTACCTATGTTTAATCTGAACATAGCATCTTGCAAGGTTTCTAAGAAAATTCATGAGATATGCTAACAAAAACCAAAAACAGACAAAAAACAAAAATGGCCAAAATGAGTCAAGATAGTATGGATGACGCCTCCCGACGGCTTCCGACTATTTTTCACACACACATTATTAATGTCTCTGGAAATTTTATTTTATTAAAAAGGGATGTTAGAAGTATACAGGGTGGAAACGATAAGTGATCTCACTCGATTATTTCTAAACTATACGAGATATCCAAAAAATGGTTACTGATCCTGAAAGTGCTTTAGGAGTTCTATCCAACGGTACCAATAATAGGTTACAAAATAAACTATATCTATCCGAAAATTCAATGTTTCCAGCTTCCATACATTTAGTACTGCCACAGTCATGGCACTCATGTCTTGATAATATTTTAGCAAACAAAGCCTGAAACCAATGTTTTCCATGAATAATTTTAAATAAAAATGCATAACGAGTTCATTTTGAGTGTTTATTACTTTTTAAAAACATTTAACACTCTAATATTGTGTGGCTGGCATACATTTAGTATGGAGGCTGGAAACATTGAATTTTCGGATAGATCCAGTTAATTCTGTAAACTATTACTGATGCCGTTTGAAAGAGCTCGTGAAGCACTTTCAGGATCAGTAACCAGTTTTTCGATATGTTGTATAGTTTAGAAATAATCGAGTGAGATCACTTAACGTTTCCACCCTGTATTGTTGGAACATTTTGAAAGATTAATTATTAGTATTGGATTTTGTTTTCATGAGACAATATTAATTTATCTGAATCGATCATTTAAAAATATCTACTTTAACCAAGGCGGAGCCGAGAGGAGCGGAGCGGAGAGGGAAAATATTTTGAATGCGATTTCTGACATGAAAATTCGCACATTTTTGCATATTTGCAAAAGTAGATATTAAAACTTCTTAGCGACTAGTCGCTTCTGAAACTTCAGATTCAGGTGATCCGTCTGCTCATTTGCCTCCTATCACATAAAAAATAATAAAAAATAAAATAAAATAAAAACTGCCTAAGGCGGGAATCGAACCCATGACCTCTCCGGGCTTTTTATTTTTTTATTTTTTCAAGTTATATGTATAGTAGGTTAATAAAAACAAATCCATTAATTTATTATGTATTTTATTTATTGAAAGAAATAGTAACATCACAGACAAGAAATATAATGTAATAATTAAAACATAAAAAAATTCTTCTTTTAAATTGTTATCAGCTTTTACCTAAGTTTTTAATGTTGTTTATTCAACATCTTAAACAAAATTAAAAAAATAAAGAAATGCTGTAGTCTTCTAGAACAAACTATAAATAATAATTTTTACAATATTCATAGATAATTATGATTTTATAACAATTACAGTTAACACTTTATACTTGACAAACAAAATAAAATATTCTCCTTAGATATTGTACCAGAAAATCAATGTTCATACAAACAAAATAAAATATTCTCCTTAGATATTGTACCAAAAAATCAATGCTCAAACAAACAAAATAAAATATTCTCCTTAGAGATTGCACCAAAAAAGCAATGCTTAAACAAAAAAAAAAAATCTATACGCAACACAATTAACTTAAGAGGGTTTGACTTCCAGTTTGTACCGACTTCAAAAAAAAAAAAGAAAAACAAATGTGCACTAAAAACAAAAAAAAAGTGCACTAAAGACCAAAAAAACAATTCAATTTTTTAATAAACATGTGCACAGGGTAATACAAGGTATCTTGAAAATTACATCTTAGATCTCCAAGTAAACAAATGTAAACGAATGGTAAAAGTAAATAAGGCACGCAATAATAATAAGGCCGCATTAGGCAGTTCGATTTTTTCAAGTTATTAATAATTTTCAATGTAAATAAAATTTGTAAATTTGTAAGGAACCAAGGTAGGACCATCGAACAAAAAGAAATCAAATCTGATCACCAATCTTGACCCGTGTACAAAAAAATCAGTACATACACCAATCGGTGTAGGTACATACATACAAAAAACGTACATAATATTGAAGTCGGGTACAAAAAAAAAAAAGACAACGCGATCTGCAATCCTTAAAACAAAAAAGAAAAAAACGCGATATTCTCCTATTTATATAATAAATATAAGATAATAAGTAAATAAGGTAAAATATACATTACATACATAAATAAATACTATACATAAATAAATAAATATAGGGATCAAAATGTAGCCATCAAAAACAAAGCAGCTACGATATATGGACAATTATTATACCTACAACAAAAAGCTGTTACGATGGTTGCTAAACATACGCACACAAATACCATGTCTGTAAAAAAAAAAGTGTTACTGTGTAGTGTTTCTGAACAGTTTTGTGTGGTAAGGCTCAAAGCATGAAAAAACGCAAAGCGCTTTTTCGCACCCGTTGCAGTACGATGTGACGCGCTTGCCACACTCCGCGCAGTTCCGCCGGTGGCTGGAGGTCTCCAACGCAGTGTACTGCTTCAGGTAGTGCTTGAAGCCTTGTGTGTTTCTGACTGTTTCAGTATGGTGAGTAATAGTGGGCGTAGGCCTGGGTTGTGGAGAGTGCCGTGACAACAACTCCTTCACCAAAGTCTTGCGAAAACTTCGGTGAGTAGTTGATTGCTGGGATTTGTATAGTATGTAGGCATTTAATGTGCTCACATTCAGCAACCGCCGGAACAATTTCTTGTACCACACGGAAGTACGCTTCCTTTCAAGGGGATACATCGCCAGCATTTTATCTTTACGATCAACGCCCCCCATACACAGATTATAATCTGCGATGACGGTCGGTTTCAGGGTGGCGCCACACTTCACGGTAGCTAACCCATGGTATGTCGAGGTAAGAGCCACACTGTTCTTATCTCGCCATACAATGAGATCAACGTCCCCTGAGGTACAGCCACACACCTGACCGACAGCCCTGTTGCCCTTTGAAAGGTGCATCAGTTCCGTGGGAACGAACGGGCGGTTCGTGCGTAGCGTCCCCACGCAGTCGAACCCACGGCACTTTAACTCCCGGGATAGTGCAGGAGAATTATAATAATTATCCATCCATACCGTATGGCCTCTGTGCTCGAGACCCTTCAGTAGCCTCAAGACTATTGAGGGTATGATCCCAGAGACTGGGGACGCTTGAGCATTTAAGGCTTCTTCGTGACCCGAACAGACCTCAAAACGCCACAAGTATCCGGTCTTTGACTCACACAGCTCAAAACTCTTGATTCCGACTGCTGCTGCTTTATTTTCAATAAATTGGTTGATGGCCAACCACCCCTTCCACATCGTCAGACTCTCATCAAGTACCACATTTCGATCCAATGTATACAAATGGGAGAATTTAATATTTAAATGGTCAACGATAGGCTGAATTTTAAACAATTTAGCTTGAGCTCTCGTTAGCTCACCAGGATTGCAAAACGCGTTGTCTTGGAAGTGGAGACACCTACTCAACAACAAGAAGCGATCACAACTCATCGCTGTCGGGAACTCAGGAGTACAGAAAATGTCACGAGAACAATTCCAGTACTCCTCAATACGCGATTTCACCACAATCCCCATTACTAGAGTTATGGCGAAATACACGTACAGTTCGTCGACAGTCGTGTCCACCCACTTTGTTATCCTACTGCTAGGACACATAGTGTTTGACTGAATCATAATCGCCGCTAGCTGTTGGGCGTACAGGTTTGTCTCTACAACAATGTGCTCCATAATTTGCTGATCCCAAATGGCTACAAAAGCGTCATATGGGGTGGCATACGGAGTAGTGGGTCCACAATTAATTTCGGAGAACGTTTCCCTCCTCAACTCAGGTGCGATTTGAGGTTGAGTGAAAGCTCTCCACTGGAAGTCAAACTTATCCAAATTGAACGACGCCGACGGCACCTCTGGCTCCGGAACTGCGGGCTCCGGGACCGCTGGCTGCAAGACCGGGACCGCTGGCAACATCTGAACTGTGGGTGAAGGCGGCTCGACGGAGGGGGTGAAGTGCGTAGGAGGCCATGAAAAATCAAGGGCCGCTGGTGCGGCCCCCTCTTCCCCACGGAACTCATCCTCGAGGAACGCTCGTACCGTGCGCGGAATTGGCATCGGCAGAGCGTCCCCGTCCTCTTCCTCCTCCGAAGAATCTTCCTCACTTCCTAATAAAATTAAAACAACGAAATTAGCTATACTCAGATGGAAGGTGGCGAGCTGTTAGATTTGGTGAAAACTGTATAATTAACTTACCATAGAACAGATGTTCCATTATTTCGTGGTCGTTCGGACGTTCCAACAAACTACGCCTCGTATCGCCTCGTGGCGTCAACGGCCCACTCCCCGCAGCACGTGGAGTGGACACGCCGCTACCACCGCATTCCAAATATCTGTATTAAAGAAATTATAGATTTTATTACCACAGACAAATATCAAAATCAAAATTATCTTTATTTGTTTAGACTAATTAAATTAGTTCTTGCAAATCGTCAAATGCTCTTAAGGAGCCTATACATGTCTCATTCTTTTTTTGCCCAGCGCTTCGAGACAAACATTTGGCAAGTGCTGAGAAGAAGCGCCGCAACAAACTCAGTCACCACTGTCTGCCGGTTTAAAAATATAAAAAAATATAAAAAAGTAGGAAGTTACATACATTCAGAAGCAAGTTACTTACCACGCGCTCCTGTTGATAGAAGGTGGCCTTTAAGACGCCCATCTAGCACGAGACCGCGTGGCAGTTTTGAATATATTTCTTTAGTGCCGTGCTAATTTCTAGGTTAATTGTAATAAAAAAAATAAGTGTGGTTTTAAAAAAAAACTATACTTACAGTGCCGGTGACGACGCCTCCAGCTCTTCCAGTCCGGGTGCGGGGTCTGGTGGTGGCAGTGATGATGGCACATCAGTTGGAATGTCACTGAAAATGAATATTGTATAAGAACAGAAAATAAACCTTATGTTGTCCTATATTCAAAGTTTTAAAAGTATGTAATAATAATATTTAATAACTTACATTGGAACCGACGGCGGCCCAGCATCGTCAGCAGTGCTCAACGCTCCCGTATGCTCTCGAATGTTGGTACTAAAACATAAATTAAATACGTTAAGTCAATACTAAAATGAACACATAATCATAAAAAAAGGGTTTCATTTAAATACATACACTGTTGCCGAGCGCAAAATTCTTGGTCTCTTGGGAGCGTGGAGCGGCCGCTCCTGGCCACTGCCTTGCGGCACTTCGCTGACGTCCAGGCTGCTCATCCTAAAAAAAAATAACATTCGCATCAACTATTTGTTATCTATATGAGTATGACAATATTAAACAAAAATGCCGATAAATTAAAATTATTCTAAAATAATAATAACAATGACTTAAGTAAAATCATTCACTTGGCTTGGAATAATAATAAATTAATCATTACATTGTAAATTATTTTAATTAAGACCATTTAAGTGAATCAAGACAATAATAAAAACACTTTATTGTGCACCACACACACAAAACAAAGTAAAAGGCGATAATTACGGTTCCAAGACTGATGGCCGTCCTGTGTCACCACTACCACCACCTCGTGCGCCTCGTGCGTTTTCGCCACCACGCGTGCGACCTCCTCTCATTTCACTATAATAACATGCAAAAAAAACAAATGAGCAAAGCAAACTCAAAAACACAAAATGTAAGTAAAAAGAAATTGGCATGAAAAAAAATTTATGGATGCAGACAAAAACTAAAAAAAAAACAAGTATGTGTGCCTCATCATGAAAGTTCCAGTACATTGAAATAAAAATACCAATGACAGTTAAAATATTTTTTTAAAATTCATTATTAATGTTAATAAAAATAAAAAGTCGACGTAAATACAAAAAAATACAAAGTCAATTTAATTTAAAGTCATAATAATATTAAAAAAGCCGAACAACGGCTTAAGAGCGTTTACGTCTAGCGTGGCATGTCAAGTTTAGGTAATTTCGATGCTAGTTTTATTCACACTAAAATAATTATGACTGTGTGCGTGTTCTCACGCTCTATAGTCAAACCAAAATACTTTGATCCACCATCGTAAAAGTGTGCCAGGCTGTCAAGTGACAGCTCAAGGAAACTATAAAATCTTCAAACCTTCCAACACCGACTCCATAATTATAAATAATGGTATACATTAGTCCTAATCAATAATAAANCTGTAGCGCTAAACATTTAAGACTTGATATCTCGCGATTGGCGTCATCCAACTTTCTTTTGTAGTCGAACAGAGTCTCGTTCAATGTAGTGGAGATGGACAGAACTTGGGCACTTAAGTCGCCGATCTCTCTCCGTAGGGCCTGAATCCCACTTACTTCTTCTCTGAGCCTCTTGATTTCAAGTAAGATTTCACTTAAATTTACAGGGCTGTCCAAACCCTGGTTTGTGGATTTTCCGCTTTTTGAGCCTCTTGAAAGTGTGTTGACATTATCTCTGCCATCTGCGTGCTCTCCGGGGATGTTAGCAACTATGTTGCGGACCGGGGTGTGTGTGTTGTCTCCCTTGGGCTGTGAACTAGTGCAAGTAGGGCATATCCATCTGTCTCTCTGTTTTTGTGTATTTTTTTTCCAGGATTCTTTAGTTAGATTAAGGCAGAGCAGGTCGTAAAGCCTTTTGCATTTTACACATTCCATGCATTCCAGATTTTGGATAACGTTTCCACACGCAGAGCAAGATTTCGGCATATTTGATATTGGTGATTGATGCCGAGTGAAGTTTGTTGAAGAGTAACTCGTCGTTGTGCAGCTTGCTTCGTTCGCCGAGCGCGTAGCGATGAATCAGCGCGGCCGGGCAGGCGAGAACCGAAAATTAATAATAATAAATAATAAACCTAGCCTGTTTGTAAGTTAAAAGCATTGCTGTAGAAACAGCTATGATTAATGTTACAAAATTAGTCTACGCCAGTCGTTATACGGAACTGGATATTATGTAGCTTAAAAGTGGTTATGAATTGCTTTTAACAACCGTCTTAAGCTCCACTTTTGCCAATAATTTAGAGTATAAACGCAAATGAAACGACTATTTCAATTGATATCTGTTACCGGACCCTCTAAACAACAATAGACCAACTGAAATACCGAAACATTAACAAAACGTAATCTCTATCACTCATAAACTCTCGCACCTGCCGCGTGATAATCTATAATAATAATGCTTGTTAGTATTTCGGGACGTCGTATTTATACAAACAATGCTAAAAATAAAAATATGCTCCCACCGCATATCTTGGCAAAAATTAAAGCTGTCGGCGCACGTAATTACCTGTCAACGATTAGTGGAAAGTTAAACTGTGGCGTTAATAAAATCACACGTTTGACCTACTTCTCCCATTACACCCATTCTAACGAGTCGGGGGCTTAACCCGACATATCCCGGAGGAATTACGAAAAATATACACGACCTCATTTAATATTTTCAACTCTAAACCTATGCTGTTTCGATTTTGTTTTGAGTTTTTTATAATTAAATTAATAGTGCATTGAAAGTCGGAGCGGATAAATCAGTATTTGACTCATCCGATAATAATACATTTATCCGAGAGAAGTAAGAGACAGTACATAGAAAATAGATATGTCGCAGACGGACATGAGTACGGACACTAAAGTGAAACGCAAGTGCGCCACCTAGCGGCGAATCGGCGCAACACCGCTTTGGCGCGCTTCGACAGAGTCGTAACGGTCACGGCGGGACGGATCGAACTCACTTTCGCTCCGGACGCCGACAAGAGAAGACATCGTCACGAAACTGTCCCACGTTTCACCTAGTGCCTATTTTATCGCTCGACGAAGTCTAGATTGTAATACTAAGTGCTGATTTTGAACTCTGTTTGACGATTATTAAAAGTGTTCGAACACAAGTCTCATTCTCATTGCACGATACCCTATTTCGCCCACAATATCTGAGGTTCGAATCCCTGACGAACCGACAGATATATTTGTGGCAAATATTGAAATTGTCGTCGTCATCTGTGGCTTAGGATTCAAAGCCCTAGGGAGCCTTTAATGTAAGTATTATGAAACCGTGTATACCCGGAGATATAGAAAATAAACTCATACTCTTATTTATCTATTTTAGTATGTTTCATTCATAGCAACTATACAAACACTACTCAGTTCAGGATTGGTAATTAGTGTGGTGTGATATTTGTAACTTTAATTTATTATTGTATTCAGTCAGATGGTTGGATATAATTTCTCAACATCCTATTATTATACCGTTATGTCATGCTTAGCTGTAATATTATTCTGTCATGTATAATAATAAATACCGACCAAAAATGTTGAGCTCCAATATGAGCCAAATCACATTCGTAATGCACATAACTTTGCTCACAAAATGCGAAATCTTTCGTTACCTCCGTTGCGCTACTTTGTACACAACGACTTTAATAAATTCGGATTCTGTGTTGACTTACATGCTACACACTAAATTTTATTTATAATAACTCCATTTATAATAAGCTAGAACTATAATAATGTAGACAGTAATAAAGTAACATGGCTTAGTAGTTTATTTTTATTATGTTTTCATAGCACTCTACGAGCTAGTAAAAGGGTCGCAAAAACAATAAGGTTGGTGTAATAGAATTCGCCAAAACCGAACACGATGCTCGGCGAGAATGGGGCCTATAATAACAATTGCGGGCTCGTGAAATTCTATTCAGTTTCTTAATTTCACTCCTATTCCGGGCGTCAGCTCGTTGAGGCGACTCAGGTCGTTTCTTTCAATAGATAAATGTCCGCTGCCGAATTTTATCTCTCTTCGTTATCGTTATTTCTTTTTGTGAAGTAATTATTATGTTCGCTTTGATGTCGCTCAAAGGATTGTATTTACTTTTACCTAAACAGTGGCAGTCCATTAGGGTACGTTTCTGGGTCAATCATTAATTTGGTTTGTGGACAGCAACATTGTTTGTTTTAATGAAAGTATCCCTACCCATCTTATTTTTTTACAACTTTTTATCAAAAAAGAAATAGTTTGATGAGGAAAATGGATCTTATTTATAAACAGGTAAGTCCTAAAGATAAATTCCCGTGTAGAATAAAGCTTGTGTTGCGAAACTACTTAACTACTAAGCTGCAATAGCGCCTGAGGTTCCCGGGCTGATCATAATTTCACCTCCCGCCCTGGAATGGCGAGTATAAAAGAAAATGTGATTGGAAAGTAATGCTACGTGATTCGCTCATATAGGAGTTGTGGCGAGCATCAGCCGGGCATTAGGATAAGGCAGAAGCTTACAAAATAGAGCCTTAAAGTTTTATGATGATTGATGAAAAATAAATCAAAACCAGTTTAAAAATATTTGGCGGTCCTGTGAAAAAGATTTTATGATAAAAAAGCTCTCATCGCAAGAATCACTTTGCTATAGAGATGATTGGTACTAGAAGTACCAATTTTTACTGAAGAACATTACGTTACAATCCCTTACATAGAACATCATCCTCCTTTTTCGAAGTCGGTTGGAAAGAAAATGTTATGTTTTTAATAAATACTCAAATGTTTTTAATTAAGGCGCAGGACCGTTCATTATGGAAAACCTTAGGGGAAGCCTTTGTCCAACAGTGGACGTCATTTGGCTGAAACGAACGAACGAACGAAATGCTCAAATTTCAAATTAATATCAGCAAGAAATGCAAAGACATCAGCAGATGAACGTTAATAACGTTTAAAAATTACATTCAACTTGAAATAATTCCCTTTATTATTCTGAAGACGTGCTATCTCCTCGCACAGCTCTCTAAGAACACTTGAATTACCAAGAATGTGCTTCTACTCAAGATTTTTATAAACACAAAAGTAATATAAGTTTCTGAAACGAGGCTTTCATTTGTTCGCAGCTGTATCACAATGAATCGCTACAACTTTTCCCTTAGTCGGACTTATAAAAGAGCACACCTGCCTTCGTCTGATAAGCCGAAGCTACCCAACTCAACAAGTGTCACGTCACTCTGAAAGAGTGATGCTTTTCATTTTGATAGCCCTGAACTAAGCAAAATTAAATTTCTTACTTACACGCCTCTTGAAACTTTATCAAGAACTCGTTCCTTTACATTCCGACTTCACGAGTCATTTTCGTCCTTTTACGTGTATAAACAGAATCTATGTCATGTGCCCTCATATAAATAAAACAAAACAGGAGAAGTTTAGTTACAAGTTATAAATAGAACGACTTTTTTATCATTAGACAACCGTCCCATATCAAACTGTCAGAAACGTCAACTCTTATTTCTGTAAGATACCTTCTGGGAAACATTTTGAAAACATCCTATATTTTTCCTCAAACGAACATTAACTTACTTTAACCGTATCATAACAATGACCGGTGCTTTTGGTATGGAATTTGACAGCTTTTTGACGTTTGTCAAAGTTAAAGTGAAATGGTGCAACTCAGCCTTAGTATCTATATTCTCTGCTGTAACTTAAATAATTAAGGACGCGATCGTTTAGTAATATGCTAGGAAGCAGCATTGTAAGCGACATTTCAGCTCCCTTAATTTCTCTCACAATCGCCATCGACTACGCACTTCGTTGATAGGCACAGAATATTTATAAGCCACCCAAACCATGTTATTTCTTAGCAGCCGTTTGGTGAAAAGGTACCTACAGAGCCAAGGCAGCGGGTAGGAAACAACATTTATCATTGTGATTAACTGTGCTCTTGCCACGGAGTTTGAGCGGCCAGCCTGCGAGGCTACTCCGAAAAACATCTGAAGTTTCGAATGTTTCCATCCCTCTCACGCAAAGCGAGATTCCAGCATGAGCGACGGTGACAGGTGGACCCGAAACAAGGAAACCCCATCTCGGAGTTGCCCTTCTGGACCGGCCGCTAATAAATGAAGCCGCCTTATGTAACAATAGGTGGGCCTATGGGCCGATTCAATACGGTTCTCGAGGTCAGCATAACAGGTGGGAGAGATCCATTTGGTTAAGTTACGGTTAAGCGCTGGTACTATTAACTGTAACCCCCTGATACCTAAGACCTATGCTAATGTAGTTTGTAATTTGGATAAGGCAAGTGGACATTTATTTTAACTTTTATAATTTTCTAACCAAGGCAATATTTTCAATACCTACTCAATCTTGTACTAGTTTTTGCCACTCAAACTAGTTCCAAATGCCCCAGCACTACTATCCATTAAATATTACCAGCTTCTCGTAATGAAATAGCCCACACTTTACAGAAATGAACCTACAATTTCCTACACAGATTGAATTTCTTGGCAGGAAGTATTTAAAACTTCAGCCGGTTTAACTCCATCGGTTTCTGAATTGGAATTTTCACCGGCTATCCGGTCGAAATCATTCACGTTTCTTTTTTAGGTCCAAAGCTTGTTCTCTGGACGTGGAGCGAGTGGAAATGTAATAATGGGAATGGTGCAGACAAAACTTCGTGCGTGAACGCCTTTGTAGTCTTCATGAAAAAGGTTTGAAGTCTATATAGAAGCAAGTTTAGATAGACCAGAAAACGTAACGACACTAACACTACCCAATATACACATATTCTATGTGTACGTATGTATGCGCAAGTTTCTCAACCAAATTTTCTCTAATGAGACCGATTGTGGTATAAGACTGCCACTAACGTTAAAGCCCACATGAAGGTAGAACACTTTTATCAACTTTACAGAAAAATGTCTTGCCATTTCAATTTGCCCAACAAATTGACGTTCATATAAGCTAACGTCGTGTCGCCCCCGGCTGCGACAAACTCAAGCAAGCTGAGTACGGACGACGGCACATCAAGGCAAACATGAGTGGTATCTTATGTAAATTGTAATAGAGTGCTATTTTGCAACGAAAATGTATAGTCTAATGTGCTGTCGTCTGTACACTTAGCAACTCATAATACACCTTTTCCGCTTCGTCCACGCTCATTAACTGCACACACTGGGAGTACACAACAATCGTTATAAGAAAGTCTGAACAAGCTCTTTCAGGGTGAGTTGTACAGAAAACGACACAATAAACAATTTGGCACCTTTTTGTTCTAATAGGTACCTACATTTTCTTATAAAAAAATGTAGTTAAGTATGTAGGTATCCTTGATTAGTATTTATTTTATTTTTTAGATCTTTTAATTTATTTTTCCTGTATTCTGTAATCGATTCTTTGAAATAATATTTTATCACAAAATTATTAAGTGCCTACTTTTTCAATAAAACCTGCATAAGTAGCTAAAGAGATTGTATCCATAAACATAATGCTCCCACATTATTCCGCTGCCAAAATTAATTTTATTCCCACTCACATCTGTAATTTATGCAAATCCTAAATAAATAACCGAAGCACATATCATAAATTGTGTACTTGAACAAAATATAACGGCAAACATGTCATACGCATTAAAATTATGGCGCAGTTAGGAAAAGTAATATCTTATAGCTAATGGAATTTCATAAGGTCGCATTATAAAACGTAAGAACATTAACAAGACGTACCTACTCGTAAAAACTGTCAAAGCAGAAAAGTACTTAAAAACTCCTCAGTTACAAATCATACTTACCAAAGTCAAAAACTTATTTAATTTGTATAGATACACTATTAAATACTTACAAATTGACAAACATTTTAAGAAAAAACAAAAGACGATAAAGAAAAGTTTCAAGTTTTGATTCGCATGGAGCCTTTGCATATCTCTCATAATCTTTTTGCTTTACCAGCGCTTGAAGACCAACATTTGGCAAGTGCTGAGATAAACCGTCGCAACAAAACTCATGCCTTTTTCTTCTATTTACCATTTGTACAATGAAACATTTGAACCAGTTGCGGCTAAAGAAATTTGTTTGATCATTGGCCGGACTTTCACATATTCGTAATCGTAGCTAGCTATGTTTGATCGGGATCGGCGAGCGCAAACCAGTAATTAACATTGCTTGGGCAAGCCGAGAGCTCGGCTGCTCTTGTACTGGAATACCGAATCATATTATGACTGCCAAGCATTTGGTAGGTAGGAAATCGTACCGACGTACAATGCATGTCTTTTGTTTATTAACTATTTGCTAATTTCTATAGTACTCACTGTGCATTGAATAATATCCACTCGAGTAACAAAACATACCTAAGTTGCTACAACACTATTAGTTACTCTTTTCTTCTACCAGCTTGAAAAACTTATAAAACATTCTACTAAGGCTAAGTTGCACCACCTTTACTTTAACCGTTACTATAACTATAACCGGTGTTTTTGTAAAGAGTTTAATAGACTTTTGAAGTTTGTTATACTCGTAGTTAATGTAAGATGAAATCCAGGGTTAGACTAGAGATAAAAATGTTTTAAGTGTAAAAAACTGTTTACCTCGTAAATCTTATGTTTACAACCAAACTACCAAAAAGTAATATCAATAGTAGAGGCATACCCGTAGATTGTTCGTGTTTTTGTTGGGATAAAAGGAATGCCGTTAGTTCGGGGCTGTATCTATAAATGTACCTTTATTTTGTTTCGACAAGGGTGCGGAAAGGTGCTATCCGGGATGTTTTTCCCATACCCTTTTATGCGTCCATCTGTAGTTATTTGAAAACATTTTGGTACGATAGCGTAAGGTAATTTATAGTTCATATTTTGATTTAGTACTTACTCTTGCCGATGATACGTATAAATAGTTAATATCGCTGTTTGGAGCCAGAGTTTTCAGTCCTTTAGTTCTTCTGTTCCTTTAGAAATTCTCTATACAGTGATCAATCACTCTGTGCGGAATCTTATTGACGTTTCTTGCTCTTGGAGAATTTGCTGCACCTTTTATTTCTTTTTTCCTTATTCCTGGCTAAAATATGAAAGGATTATTTATTCAAATCCTTAAATTTTGAATTCATGAAGATTTAAAAGTACCACAGATTTTGAAACGCATTCGCCGTCTTCGTAGCGGAAAAGATGTTTTCCGTACGAACTTTTGCCCAAGGAATCGCAGAGCATGAATTATGTATTCGGTTACGTGCGGGAGCCTCAGAATTTCACAACCTCGAGCGTATACAATCAATATCGTTAAAATTTTACACGTACAATGCTGTTTCTACGTTTGGGGATTGTTCGAGTACCCAAATACAAAGAGAAAATTGTGCCAGTTACAAATTAAAGCCACTTTGTAGAATATTGTAAATGTTGGTGATAGATATCCTATGAAAAAATGCTACATAGGTACATCTCGATCGCTAGTAACGTTAATGGTTATTCATCGATACCCTATTTTTCTTTATACGTCCCTTTGGCCTGAAACCCACGGTTCTAAATTATTCGTAGTGGTTCTTTGACCTTTACCCCTGAAGGAACTACTGTGAATAATGCATCTAGACACTTAGCTATTCCTTTTACGTACCATTGAGTACCAGTACAAAACAATGCGTGACGTCACGGTCTCATAGCCAGAGCGACACAGACCACTTCGGTGTGGCTGACAGGTTAATGGGCATCGTTCGGCTACGTACCTAGACTAATGAAATAACACTGCAGTACCAAGCCGGTTTGCGTCAACTCCAATCTCTTGGCATTGGCTTTTCTATCAGGTCCTCGCAACGTTGCCCTATATCCAATATACCACGTGGTATGTGGAGCTTATTGACAAGTGAGTTTGAACTCTTTTTACTTTGTCTAGGGATGGTTGCAGGCAAAGAATTCATTGTGTTATTACAAGAAATACTGTCTCGCTATCATATCACTTATTAGCGCTTAATCAACAATACTCGGCTGAAACGGGTCAGAGACTGCTGCACAAGGTGAAAGTTCCGCTATAAACTACATTGTGACGTGTGAGATAATATTCTCCCATCACGCACAGGGTGCTTGACTTGTGTAGCTGACAGGACAATAAGTATTGCAGCCACCACGTAGCTGAATCTAAATAAATGACTCCGCAAAACATGACTGTTTACGTTTGAACTCCAGGGTTGGATACAGCTTATGTACCTGGTGTTACGCAAATAAAGAAATTTGATTTGAGTTGACCTACGATCTAAGCTTCTCTTCACAGCTATATTGTGACGTCACAATGATCAAATAATAGTGACGCACAGACACGGCACTCGAATAGTGTGTCTGATAGGACAATAGGCACTGCAGCTACAACGTAACTGAATTTAACTAAATGACGCTATTACTACGACTAAATGAGATCAAAATTGCTTACATTTGAGCTCTGCTCCATGCTTGTATAAAAGCTAAGATTTGCGAGCTTTAAGGTTGTGCTACCAAGTATATTGTGACGTCACAGTGACGCATAGACTCAGACACGGCACTCGACTAGTGTGGCTGACAGGATAATGGGCATGTGCAGCCGCCACGTAGCAGAGTAATTAAATAACGCCGCGAATCAAGATTGTTTACGTGCACTACGATCTACGAGGCTGGTTTAGAAGTGAAATGCTATGTGCTACGGAACAAACGGAAATCGTAGCTCGTAGTAATTATAAATATTTATAATGTTAAAAACTAGCTTTCCGCCCGCGGCTTCGCCCGCGTGGAATTTTGTCTGTCACAGAAAAACTTTATCGCGCGCGTCCCTGTTTCAAAAACCGGGATAAAAACTATCCTATGTTCTTTCCCGGGACTCAAACTATCTCTATGCCAAATTTCATCAAAATCGGTTGCGAGGTTTAAGCGGGAAAGCGTAACAGACAGACAGACAGACAGACAGACAGACAGACAGACAGAGTTACTTTCGCATTTATAATATTAGTTGGGATAGTTGGGACTAGTTGGGATGGTACGAATAACTAGCCTAAAATTGTTGATTTTAAGTGCTTGATGGTATGTGGTACTACTATGTTTTGATAAACATTAAGGCTTATTTGTCATTTTCTGTTTATTAATTTAGTTTTTCTTGTTCATTCAAAAATACTTTTACGGGATAAAACTCGTTTGTAGTACCTATATTTTATAGAAAATTTTCATAAGATTGGCAGGCAACTGGTGCAATCTGCAATGCATGTCACATCGCCACGCGCCAGGCGGGATAATAGCCTACTGTAAAGTAAACTAATTAAATAACCCTGCACTCCCAAGATTGTTCACTTGGGTAATCATCGTTTTCAATCCCTAAGCGACACACAGTATACTGATATAGTAAATTGCCCTCATCGAAAGTTCAAGTTCAGTTTCAAGTTTCCCTGTAATAAATTATACTTTTTTATTCACTCCTATATCCTCTCCAAGAAGAGAGATTTTGATAAATATAAAAATGCAGGTAGTTTTATTTTAATTCATAAGTTTAATAAATAAATATTAATTGCCTTACTAACCACCTACTTATTTTCCTGTTCCTACCTTAGTTTGCTGAGGTTCCAAAATAAACTTGCTCCAAGTTTCAGTTTGCTAGGCTCTATAGTTTGGCTACGAGTTGATAAGCCTAACGATTTTATAAGTCTAGATATGTCAATAGTTATAAAAACCAAATTTCATTACCCTTTTATTACCTAACAAACACACAGATTCACGTACGGTGTGTTTTAACGGAGAAACGTAAAAAAGGGAATATTCGTACAGTGATTGAATGGTAAAAACAAATGTGAAACGACGTATTTCTCGTACCTACATTACGAAGATTTCTCGAGTTTCACTCGATTCGTTGTTAATCGAAGAAACAAAAAGGTGATTTCCAAACCGAGTACCCAATTACTTGCAAATGGAGCAATAAATAAGACAATAGGAGGAACCTTTCCTGTTTTAGTACTCGTACTTGTACAACGTTGCGAAATCATTGTGCCCTTTGTATCGATGGCAATTCGGTTGTCTAAGTCCATTTCAAAGGAGTATATTGATATCTCCTTTCACCTTGCCCAAATTTGCCGACAGGTTTTATCGCTTGATTTGAATTAATCCTCTGGGATCGTCTTACCTTTATTTATCGAGCTGGTCGGGACATATTACATCCCCGGAATTTATTACGTGAGCCTGAAAGCAAACATTTATCTTCGACCGTTGTGTGTGTTGTAATCTGTTTTGAAACGTCGATAATATTGAACCTCTTAATAATATTCCACTGTATATTCCGTCACGAAACTTTTCTAAATGAATTATTCAGCAACAATAAAGTTAGAGTAATAGCCAATTTTTTTTAATGAAAATATCTTCTTTAAGTCCAATACTACATTTTATTACAACACAAAAGTAGTCATAAAACTTCTTCAGCATTCTTATCCGCCAGGTTCCAGCTCCTTATTTTCATTACTTGCCTGGTCTTGCTCCACAGATGACTTACCTGGAACAATAAAATTAAGAATAATTTTATAACTGCGCAGAAACATTTGTGCTTCACAGAAAATTACATTGCTGAGCGTTGAAATTTGGTCATTATGAAGATTCATGCCCAAAGTTAACCGGACTTTGGCACGATTTTAAATTAAAAAATTTAATTGCGTTTATTATATTTAGTAAAGTATGAAACCTAACTAATTATCGGCTAATGTGCTTTTCTGATGCACATTTTAAAACTTAATCAAAATTAATCCAGTAGTTTTTGCGTCAAAGTCCATCCTCGCAAATTATCGGGTTCATAACATTTTTTTTTCTGTAAAATTGCGAGAAACGAATAATACGGTTAGTATAAACAAGTTTAAAAGAGCTAGATTAGACTGTAATTTGTGAAATTTCATACTAAACATTGAGTAAACACATCAATCAAAATTAAATATAAATGCCACTCAAACTAAAATGCCTTCTGCTTCCATTAATTTACTTTACATTGCCGAAGCATTATTCGTGTTGTTTACAAATAATTTCGACATAATACTAAAAGCCGTGGAATGATATCCAATATAAACAAAGTCACCTTCAATATGCAAATCTTCTTTCTAGATGAAGAGGCACGAAAACTTTGAAATATCGTTATTTATTTATCTTTAGCAAATTGTTTGCTAAGAGTCTCCAAAACATAAGTTAGGAGCAAGAAAAATAAACAGCAAGAGATAAATCCACAAAGTCCAGGTCTGCCGATAAATTTCACAGTAGACATAAACTTCATGGTTTCACTGAGAAGATAAATCAAAAGAAAGATAATTGTCTTCTTCAGGAGTAAAATAAATATGCCTTGTCTCGGAAAAAACAAAGTTTTTTTCGTGAACCAATATTTTGTTTTTTGGTAGGCGGGTTTTCATTATTCTTGACAAAAATGTATCTTATTAACTATGAAGTAAGACTTGTTATGTAATATTAGTTACTAAGTTTAGAATTTGTAAAGTTTTCTGTTTGTGTACGAAACCCCAAGTGAAACCGTATGTTAACCGCTACTTATTTGTGTAAGGCAACTGTAACCCGAAACACACACAAGCCAAAAGCCGGTACAGTCGTAAACAAAATAACGAGTCCCTTTTATTTGAAACAGGTACTTCTTACGAAAGTGTGACATTTACATATTTTATATTGCTTAGTATACTGGTAAACAACATTATTCAGCTGTGTTTGGTGGAATATTAAGTTGATAAGTCTTGATTTCGTAGTTCAAACTTTGAAACTAAAGTCTTATAAAGCATTTAAGGCTGATTACAATAGCTGTATACTTGTATACAGAACATAAGATTGCATAGGCAATAGGCATTATACTCTAAATTAGAAATATTCTATTGTAGTTATCGTAACTGGGTACTTCTCATTTACACTCAAATTTGATGGTCACACAATAATAGTTCATAAACGGTATAAGTTAGAACAATACCTTTGAAATCAGATGATAAAATATCTATTTAGCTACATACAAAATAAATTTTAATCATAATAGAAGCAAAAATAATACGAAAAAATCACATGAAACGATAAAAAACGGGGTCATTTTTCGCGTTCTCATCGTGTCACACCTTCGGTTGCAATGAAACATTTGGTTACTGCATTCACAATTTTCATTCAATTTGTGTGTAGCATATACTAAAATCATCGTAATTAAATATACTTTCCACAAAATAGTCAAAAAAATATCTTCTTGTAATTATTTTGAATTGAGAAAGCGAAATACATTGGTCACACGATTTTAGGTACCTAAAATTTTGAGTAATAATACAAGATTGCCGTTAAACCGAACACCAGGAACCAATCACAGTGTTCTATTCGGTTAACGTCAGTCACGCTTCGACCATTGGGGAGGTGAGATAGGTCGATTGTCGCTCCGCGAAAAAAATATGTAGCTTTTTGTGATTGTCCATAGACATACCGTCGCTTGCTTGAACAATATTTTCTACCTCTAAAATTTAAACAATTTAATTGAAACTTTGCCATTGAAAACTTAACATGTTAGACTTATTTGTGTAGTATTCGACTTGAACCGTTAAATTCAAATTTAAGAATAATTCATAAAAAACTAAAATTTTCGTCACCTTCGTGGCATCACCTTCGTGGTGTTTTATACACGAAGGTGATTTTAGGCCACGAAAGTGATTTCTTGCTTTGGTTTATTTTAAAATATAGTGACTGGTATTTTTATAATATTTTAATAANAAATTCAAATTTAAGGATAATTCATAAAAAACTAAAATTTTCGTCACTTTCGTGGCATCACCTTCGTGGTGTTTTATACACGAAGGTGATTTTAGGCCACGAAAGTGATTGCTTGCTTTGGTTCATTTTAAAATATAGTGACTGGTGTTTATGTTTTTACAATATTTTAATAACTAATAAATTATACGTGGTAAAGTAGAGATCAGTACATCATTAAATAAATAAGGGCCTCGTATTTTTGTTGTCTGTCTGTATGTCTGTATATGTGACTGTGTATCTGTTTGTAAGATAAATTTAACCTGAAGTTTGAGTTAAAAGTTGTACAACAAAAACCGAGGCCCTTTGGCCTAAATAAAAAATATATTTTTGTTGAGGGACTGGGGATAATCAGTTAGAGTTATTTTTTATTGAGGTACTGATAATCCGTTTTTTGCTTCTTTAGCATTTCAGAATGCCACCAGTGTCACCCTTAAAACCAATTGCGTAGAATCTTGTAACTTAGTAAGTGACCTAATCGGTAAAATTTTATCTTGTATTTATGTATTTATTTTGTTATTGCTATTTATCTATGAAAATAAGACAAAATATATGTTTTATAAACACTTAAGAGTCATTTACAGTAGTAAAGTTTGAAAAAAATATTGCTGTGAAGTTCAAAATCACTTTCGTGGCATCAAAAAATTCAAAACGTTAAAGCTTCCAAACGAGACTCACTATTTGACTGATTTACTGAGAATACAATCATCACATCAAGCGCTACAATTTTTGTTTACAAAAAGTTGAAATAAGTTAGAAATAAAATTCGCCACGAAGGTGACGATGAGAACCGTGGCGATGAGAAATACCCAACTACATATATTGAGCTTACAATGAGAATTTTCAGAAACAAAACAGTTATGGATAATAAATAAAGGATGTGTAAATATGTGTTCGCAGAAACAGATTTGCGCCTTTCGGGGTAGAGTGAATTAGAGTTTGATGTGCTTTCGATCTTATTTCCGAAAATCGGAATTTTAGGGAAATAAGAATCAGTCTTACTTTTAAAAGAAATACTGCAATAAATCTACATTGCTGGCTGACATGTTTAAGTATATGATTTTATCCACAGCAGTTTTATATAAAAATTCTAGTTACCGACAAACCGGCAATTGAAATTAGTTGTATACCGGCTTTCGTCTGAAATCAGTATACAACAAATCTCAATAAATCTCGCCGCGGGAAGTGAGCTAGTCTAGACTGTAAAATACATTTACGAAGATTTACACGATACAAAAATTCTCAGACCACTAACTTGTCCAATCTCCTTCAGTGAACTACAGCTATTTTTGTTCGTATGTCTGGCTTTCTGTGCCGAGTCGTTTACAGGAAGCCTCCAGGACTTGAATGCGGATGTTACTTGGGAATAAAAGAGTCACTAACGGTTTCAAGACGTACTTAAGAATTTCTTTAGAACTAAACTGAGCATAACAAATAAGCGCACTAGTGCTCAGGAAGCTTTCCAGCTCTACTTAAGTTTTTAGTTTTAAAGGACCCTGAGGGATACATGCAAGCTACGCGGCATTAAAGGAAATTTAGTTAAGCTACTAATTTTAGTTACGTTTTTTTCTTTTAAATGTGATACTTAATTATATTTATCGTATAATTTGGCAAAACTCAACCTGATATTTTACTACTAAAATACATTAATTGGTGCATCGGCATTTATGGTGTTATTACTCGTAATAATATGCAGTAAAGTTTTATACTTTTAATAGTAGCCGAAATGACTATTACGTGTAAAGCCCACCACGTTCTAAAGCTAATTCGAGTATTATTTTAATGTAAAACTTTCAACACCTGATGCGTGGTAGCTAATGTGACGTAGCGCATTAAAAACACGAGAAAAACAATCGCCAGCGTGGCTTGAAGCTGCTCCTTTTAACAAAACTGTCACGCAGCGGCTTATTCGAATGGAAACGTCGCGCAGCATTCACGTTACGCTACATTTATGCTCGCTGTCTGATCCATGGGCGTCGTTTATCGTCACATCGCGCAACATTCGTACCCACATCCTGGCATAGTGCAATCGAGAGCACATCAGACTTCACATATTTGTTGCAAAATAGCACCTATTTTAAACTACATAAGATGCCACTGAGTTTTGCTCTATCTGCCGTCGTCTGCTTTATTTCTTACGTTACGTACGGATATAAAGGTGCGATGACGCGAGATCCCGCCCGAGATACGCGTCATAATTGAGGTTGATTGAAGATTACAACCGTCAGGTCCTGTTTGAGGCGATGACGTCTGTTCTATTTAACGATCACCTCAATCCGCAATCGCTCTATTAACCAAAGATTGGGCTTAACTACTAAATCGTCTGTTGTAAAGTCAGCCAACCGTGGGTTCTCAAAAGGCCATTTGCAGGATAGCTTCGCCCTGATCAATTATGCATTTCCAACGGCTTTCCTTTGGTTTCCCATTCCAGTTAATACACTCGTAACAGATAGGATTTCGAATAAGCTATTGTGAAATACACTCACTGTAATTGTGGAGTGGTCTTTCGATATAAAATCGGCTCTGGGCGGTTTTATCGATCCTAATAGAAATAAGACGCCTCGATTTTTAAAGTTACGAGTAGTGAAACATAGTTGAGTTTTGTTGACGTTTGTTTTTATTTGTATAGAGAACAATTAGTCCAGTCATTTCGTCCGAAAAAAAGGCAAATAAAAGAAAATGAATTTGCGCTTCTAATTTTTTTATATGTTGTAGGGGATACCTAGAAAAGCTTAACTTGAGATTGTCGACCAAGCTTTCCTAGGAGCTTTCGCCGCCATCTTGGAAAATGCTTAAAATTTGTTTTTCGGCAATAACTCGGCTATCCGATGAGATTCGAAAATTTTTGTAGGACACTTTTTGTAGCTTTCTTTGTGCTCTACAATAACGCCCGAACCATTTTTAGCGTATCATGCATCGTTATCGAGATATCGATCGATAAAGTCAAAAATTTTGGACACAATTTTTGTTTTTTTCTTTTTTTTTCTTTGGGTCTTAATAAATATGAAAAATTCCGAAATAATTAAATAATTAATTAAAAAGTAAAAAGTAAAATTTAATTACTTTTAATTACTTTTTAATTACTTTTTTTTAAGTAACGGCAAAGCATTTGTATTAGTTGGTTCTTGTTTTGATCCCTTGTGAGAAACTTCTCCTGGCTAACTTTTGGAGTAGTTGTCTCATCGAATGTGAACTCCGGCGATTGGTTTTTTCTCGAACGTCGTACTCTTTCCGAAGTTTTCGTTCCAGCGAGTGTCATATCAGTCGGATAACCATCGAATATGATTGCAACCTTTCCTTCGAAGTTATGTTGTACGTATCTGACGTTAATTATTTAATTATTCCGAAATAATTTGTGTCCAAAATTTTTGACTTTATCGATCGATATCTCGATAACGATGCATGATACGCTAAAAATGGTTCGGGCGTTATTGTAGAGCACAAAAAAAGCTACAAAAAGTGTCCTACAAAAATTTTCGAGTCTCATCGGATAGCCGAGTTATTGCCGAAAAACAAATTTTACCCCTTTTTTCAACATGGCGGCGAAAGCTCCTAGGAAAGCTTGGTCGACAATCTCAAGTTAAGCTTTTCTAGGTATCCCCTACAACATATTAAAAAATTAGAAGCGCAAATTCATTTTCTTTTTTGAATGTACGTAATGACTGGACTAAATAGTGTCTAGACAAACCTAAAAAGGATTTAGGACGCTATTTGGATCAAATATGTAATTGCTCAATAATGAATAATAAATAAAATAAAAAATAAAAAAAAAATTGTTATTGAACCGTAATGGCATCAATAAATGTTAATTGCCAATCGCCTTTTTTTTGCAAAAAGTTAATTCAGCTTCTATCGCAGAATCCGCACTTTTATTAAAAACTGCACGGCACAATAGCACGGGTGTGTAAAGTAAATAGGCAAGGAATGCTAACGACTGTTGTCCGGGGAACATTGCGGTGGCAACGGCTGAAATGCAATTATTGTCACTTGTTGCCCTCGTTTGCGGCTGTAATCATATTTTACAGGGACATTTTACAATGTATTTTAAAAGAATATTAAAGTTTCAAATGTGTGTATTTTGTAGGTATAATATTAATGCCGTACCTATATTTTAGGCTTCTTCAACGCGAGAGATAAAAGATGTTTTACTACATAGGTGTGTAACACCCTAGGGCCTAGACTCTAGACTGCATCTCGCTTAACATGAGATGTGATTGCAGTCAAATAACTACATTATTGTGCATAAAAAAAACATTGCCTATTGGAGTAAAAAGTACAAAGCACGATTTTTTTGGTTGAATCCATTTAAACCGTCACGAGTGGATTCAAATAAACATAATAAGGTAAGATATGACTACCGAAATTTCCATGTGCCTTTTTCTTTCCCATCGACGTTTATTGTTATAAATCGCGTGACGTCGTCTCCAAATATGGACAGGATGCGTCTTCGGGTCCAGCCATCCGAACAAAATTGGAACCGTTTTGTTAGGATACCAATGCGACTATAGTACACTGATTGCTTCGTATTTTACGTTTAAATTGCGAGATCAGTCTTTGTTTCGCTTTTTTGTGGGCAAGTTACTACGTAGGCTGTAAGACGACCATTAAACTCTACGGCGATATTTCTTGTGACATTGCTGCGTTTACTGTTTTCTTTTTTATGTTATACTTGTACTATCTGTGTGTTATCACGTATTGTATTTGCTTTACGATGGCTCGTAGTAATCAACATTTTCTTTTTTTCTTTTTAGTATAATTCTAAAGAACTTTGAATTTTACGTTATTAGAGTCCAAAGTTCTAAACTTGTCCATCTAAATACTTAAGCAAAATTACTCAACTTGTCACCTAAAAGAAAATAAAATTCGGGATTCATAGTAAGGTTTAACAATAATAGTATTCAAGTACCCAAAGAGGATTGGCTAAATGTAGGTAGACAAAGTAGAATAATGAGGTGACCCTATCCCAGAAATAAATTCAATTTTGGTAGCAGATTAGCTCATGGCCTTTAACTAAACCCCTTCTATAAATACTCGTTTTAAATATAAACCGTGCTGCTAACGGGAAACTAACTATTGTAATAAATTAACTCTGGCGGCATAAATGAAAAGACTCGTGTGCCTTTGGTAATCTATTCGTATATGAAAATACAGTGTGAGTCACGTTAAAGTGTACATATGAAAATAGATGAAACTAGACCTATTTTTATCGACAAAAAAGAGGTCAAAAATTTTGAGATTTTTAAAAAAAAAATTATAGAATTTTTTTTCTTCCAATTACTTGTTGTAAAGAAAACGTAATAACTTTTAAACTAAGGGGTATATCCTGATAAAATAAAAACAGTAATAATGCAAAATAACAGGCGATACTAAACTAATACATAAAATACACAAAAAATGCCAACAAATAATAAAAAATGATACTTTTTGAAAAAAATCTGCTTAAAAATTCGTGTTGTTTTGGTTATTTGATAAATTTCTCCAAAAAATGCCCCTATAACCGGTGGTTTTTATTACTTTCTATTATTCTCTATCGTATTATCTTTGTAAAAACAAAAATCGCATGTCTCTATCCCTATCACAACATTTGCCATGATCGTTTGAACAAAGGCCTGCCACAACATTATTCTCCGCTACAGGTAGAGACAATTTTAATTTTAACTAAAATGCTTATTTTACTTCGAAATCTTTTGTTTTTATTTGAAATCTAACTTGTCTTTATCAAAATTACAAATCTAGAGCCATTTTCAGTTTTGTTGTTAACGAAGCGTTGAATGGCGCGCCCGGAGAGGCTTAGTTCAAACGATCATTGCAAACGTTGTGATAGGGATAGAGACATGCGATTTTTGGTTTTACGAAGGTAATACGATAGAGAATAATACAAAGTAATAAAAAATACCGGTTATAGGGGCATTTTTTGGAGAAATTTATCAAATAACCAAAAAAACACGAATTTTTAAGCAGATTTTTTTCAAAAAGTATAATTTTTTATTATTTGTTGGCCTTTTTTGTGTATTTTATGTATTTTTTTAGTATCGCCTGTTATTTAGCATTATTACTGTTTTTATTTTATCAGGATATACCGCTTAGTTTAAAAGTTATTATGTTTTCTTTACAATAAGTAATTGGAAGAAAAAAAATTCTATAAAAAATTAAAAAAAAATCTCAAAAAATTTTGGACCTCTTTTTTGTCGATAAAAATAGGTCTAGTTTCATCTATTTTCATATGTACACTTTAACGTGACTCACACTGTATGCTTAAGATACATATAATTTATTACTTCTATGATAAACCTTCTATCAGCATCAGCATAGATTTTGGTCTGTTACTTTCAGTAATCATCTTAATCGCGATCGCAAAAAATCGGATAAAATCTTTCTTAGCAATGGCAGATGTAATAGGTACGAGTAAGTAATATGAATTTTCATATTTTTCTTTTCATTTCATATACACCCTTTCGTATTCTAATTTCATATTTAACCCCTTCAATATTTTTGCTTGAAAACTAGTTATTTTATTATAATATTATCTCTCGATCTATCAAAAAAAACTTCAGTGGTTCAGGTGACAACGTCACCAGACAGGGTTACATTAGCATTCACTATTAGTACCTATAGATTAGACAGCTTTACCCCACACGAAAATAATTATATTCGTCACCAAATGGCACTTGACAGGCCTGTCGCATTAGTAAAACCATTACGAAAATTAACTGGTCTAACCCTTTAACCGTAAAACTGGGTCAAAACTCCCTACCGGGGAATATAGTGTAATGACTGCATCATACACGTCCAGCAAATATTGTAGGTTACGGTTGTAAAATGACACAACTTTAATAACCCACATATTTCTAATGTTTTAACTACCTTGCTTACATGAATATCATTAAACCTATGGGAAAGGGACTGACAAAGTGACAATAGTGACCGAGCTTCTTGCGCTGATTCTTAACACGATTTACACACTTATTGTCGCGGAGCAGTGGTAGGGTTAAATTATAATGAGACGTAAAAAGCGCTTTTTGAAAGCCACCGCCACCCAATGCCGATCTTACAGTCTTAAAAACTCCATAAATAACATCATCATAAAAATAGACCACATAACCCGCGGTCAGTTTCTATAAAAAGCCAATAGCGACCGAGAAAATGTGGCTTTAAATAAATGGTATTGATCTCTGTGGCAGATTTAAACTCGTTATTACACCGACCTAAATGTAATTTACGGTTAAAGCAGGCGTGAATTGCGTTTGGTTTTCACTTTTAATTAAATCTCATTTTACCTTTGCATATTTATCACTTCATAAATGAAAATGTTTCGTAAAATTAACGCTGAAAGAGCGATGCAGGATAAAACATTTCATCAGAAACACTTTATCGCATACTAGCATTTGCCCTCGGCTGAGTCTGTATGGAATTAATTTTACCGAAGTAACTACATAAGTAGAATTCCTGAATTAGAATGTAGGACAGAAGCACCGGTTTTGGGCAATTTTTACACCATTTTTGGCCACTCTTTTCCAAATGAAAGAAAGGGTCTGTGATCTGAGATTCAGTGCAGTTACCTATCAATATGAAAGAGACCCTATAATCTTGCTTTGAAAAACCAGGAAAATACTTTGAAAAGAAATGGTTTATTTGAAATAGAGACAACATTCATCTCAAATATTTACAAAAGGAACTATACACTTAAAAACCGGGTTAACCGTATTCATGCAAATACGGGTAAGAATATTTTTTGTACACAATAGACTGAAATCCCGATCAGGGTCTTATTGTGCAGAGTGTCCCTTTGGCCACCTTTGACACTTTTCCATTATGGAAGGGAAGGTGCGACATTTAAATTAAGCCTAGTGAATTGGATAACTCCGCCTTACACTACGCTTGATTTTCATAAAAGACTTTTAAATGTCACGCTCTATCTGTAGTGGAAAATGGACGAATTCTACGAAAATCGCAAAATGAAATCATTTTCATGTTAAAATTTGGTCCGCATGAAATGTGTTCAGGTCACTTGTGCCGTGCGAATAACTGGTGGATTTAAGAGCCAAAGGCGATAATATTTTTACTATTCAAATGAAATTATTATTTTTTATCAAAAAGCTATTTGTGCGGTTTAAAAAAAACTTTATTTTTATTTAGCGGTAAGTACTTAAAACCTTTTGAATCTTTGAAATACCTGTAGGCAAACGTCGTATCCAGAACTATGGGTTGGTACGCCCGCCATCCTTTTGAAGTCATAGATTTAGACATTTTGGGCTTTTTGCTGAAATATGTAGGGGAGACCGGGTACAATAGTACCACGGGTCAATAGTACCATCGGCGATATTTCTTCATACAAGCGACGTTAGGTTGTGTGCATAGCGTCAGAATATGCGTTTTTTGTGTTTCCATCCGCTCACCAGTCGGCGGCGCTTGCGCTGAGAAATGAAGGTGTACAGGAAGGATTTTTGTTTTTTGCCTAGCCGCGGTAAGTTTTTACGTCAAATATATGAGCCCATAAGTTGCCTAATATGCTATTAGTTACCAAGGTATTGTTGTCTATAGTTTATTCAGGCTCTAAACTTAGTATCGACAGCGAATTATTGGCATTCATTGTGAAAATGACTGAATTTCAGGTGAAGTTCTCTTGACTACCTACTTGGAACAATTGTACCAGTCTCCATGGGGTCAATTGTAGCGGTACAATCAACCCCGTGGTACAATTAACCCCCGGAACCTTATTTTATACTTACTACATAATATTTTAATTTGGTTTTAAAGTACCTATACTTATAATAAAATAAGTAAAACATTCACGTGGTTATTATTTTTACTATTATAGGCATACCTACCTACTGAAATAATAGTCTAGGCTCATTCATAGTTGCATACATTAAGCATTAATTAGATACATACTTAATAATGTGTTTTATTAAATAAGTAGATAGATGTCGATAAAAAGGTGATATAAGAACCTAAATGCCTACTTAAAATATTTTAATATAGGTTTCTAAAACCCTTCTGAATATGTACATTTTAGCTTAATTCAGTAAGTAACTAAGTATTTGAACGTTTTGTTTTAGATGCCTCGGCTTAGAGTCAAAAGTACGGATTGCGGATTAACGGATCTATTCCTTTATGAACAGGCTTATGAAAAAATCTTAAAAGGTCGAAGCAGTAGTAGGTAAAAATAATCAGGGTCAATTGTACCAGGGGTCAATTGTACCCTCATACAAAAATAGATTTTTCAGTTTTGATATTTCTATCATTGTTATTAAGCTTATTGTTGTTTCAGAAGCAACATCCGAGCCAAATAGATGGCATAATATGTAGAAACAGTTAGTTTTTTCGTTTTTATGGAAGGAAAGTTATTGTTTTGTTTTTAAACTTAAGTGTTGATTTTTCATACTTGTTCCTAAATATTTTCGATCTCTTATAATAAAGACTGATGATTGTAGGAGATGAAGAGTACAGAATACCAATAAAGGTGATGATTAGATAAACATAACTACTTTTATTGCCTCATATATTATTGGTACAATTGACCCGTTGTAGGGGTCAATTGTAACATGAGACATCGTACAGTTCAAATTCGTTTTTCATTAAGTATTCGAAAGAATAGTTCAACTCTGCATGCTTAAATTTGTAGCTTAAGAGTCTAGCTTTTACAGCATCCTAACAGAATTAGTTATATTTCATTAGATTTCTCAATATTGAACAATTTCCAAAAAGTGGTACTATTGTCCCCGGTCTACCCTACTTAAGTAATAATTATATTCCGAAACCATAATTTGTCACTCGTGTAAACGTTTCAGAGGGCGAGTGAGGTGTTAAAAGCGGGAATTAATTATTTCCTCCAGCTCTCAATATCGGACGTGTATCTATTATAAGCCCAGCATATTAATTTGTGTCCCACCGCATCACTGATTGAAACAAACAGTATCAATAACGAGTTTTCGAACCAATTTCATCGGGAAACCGCCCTTGAATGAGTTAACATTGTATTTTTGCAACCGCGGACCGTACCTATTCGTATTGTGTGTAATGAAATGTGGATATTATTGCACTCTTTGATAATCACAAAACATAATCGTATTAAGATAATTATAATTTGTTGATGTGTTTTTGTTAATAAACAGGTCGTAAGGTGCTCATACGAGCACATAGACATTTAGGCAGTGTCTAGTTGGAGTTACAACAGTGTTTTAATAGCAAACATTAGGACTAAATAACTCCACTTTAAAGACCTTGAAATAAAACTGATACTCGCCTCAGATAACAATACCACACTTTAAGATTCCATATAAATATTAAATGTCCAGTCCATGTCCATATCCATTTTAGGATACGATGTTACAAACACGCCTTGTTTTTTTTAATAAAAACGTGTAATTCTCTAGAGAAAGCTCTACATCAAAATCGCACAAATTATTTATTTTCCTCCTTCAAAAACGTGCTCAACTTCTATGGTTTGTTTGGTAAAGTGAAAACTTTTTGAAACAGTAAACAGAAATAGGGAAGTCGTCAAAATATCCACGGCGGAATTGACAAAGAAAAAGAACCCGATATTACGTAGAGCTTCGCCAAAGCGGTCGTACAAAATTTTAAAATATTACGTTAAATGGATCAGCTAAATAGAAAAATAAGTTATAAGGCGTAGGAAAAATGAGTTCAAAACGGATCCGTCCCGTTAACAAGATTAAATGAATTAAAGGAAAACGCGTAAGGCTGAATTAATACGGGCCGGCGGTAATTCCAACAGAGAACTGGAATTTTAGCCGTTTATCGGCCAGTATTTAAACACGAACGGATAAAGACATCACAAAAAAGGTATTACTTCGTTAAAAGTTAAAACTAATCTGCATGCTTTGCATTACATCACGTTTAAAGATAGATTTAGGGATTTTAATACCTGTACTAAAGAATGCATTATTGGTATTTTGCATTTTCTTAAATAACACGTACCTACTAACTTCAGTGTTTAAGTTCACCATTAAATTAAAATAAAAACAAAAGAAACGTACCTGTTTTATTACGAAGGATGAAAATGAAGCTAAAATGCTTCATTTTCGTCGATAAACTTATTAGAAACCATAAAATACAAAACGATGTCGATGAGAATTGTATTCATGTTTATCTTCCGTAATAATGTATCACAGTGCCCCGTCGACGTCTTCCTGATAATATATTGCTCACTTACTTTAGATTTATAGCTCCTAATACGTCTGCAAGCAGATCTTGTCTGGTGCAGCAAAGAAATTTTTTGTCCTAGATGGACTCGTTTTATCTTCGTTCTAACTGTCCATTACGCTTTATTAAGTTTATTGATGAAGAGTTTTCAAACTTAAATTAGGTTAATTGCTTCCTTTAAAAAACAGATAATTTAAACCAAATAACATCAAGTCCTAAGGTCGTAGGAACATATTTTATGTAGAGAATGCATGCTTAACCTTTAACTATAGTCGTGAAAAAATAATCACACTCCCATGGTCGTCGGGTCTCACAGACCCCTATCTTCTAAAATTCTTCATAATTTCATATGTGAACCAATTTGAATTTATCAAAGAGTTGATATATATCTAATAACTATTAATAAAGGATCTAGTAGTAAATTCATCAATTTTTAATCATTATTTAATTATTTTTTGGCAAATTTAAAAAACATAGACGTTTTTCAGTGCTAATTGACTTAGCATCACATATAGGCTCCTTAATTAAGTCGATTAATAATAAATCAAACTAATATTTTTTTCCTTGCTAATTAATAACCGTGTAACATAAAAACATAAACAGAATTTCTGAAAGACATAAAATAAAAATTTTGACAAGGGTTAAACTTACAAAAAATATAAACAGTGGCCTAGAACACTAAAGACAAATTATTTCTACAGGCATGTGTCATCTTTCTTTGAGAGCTTTGATAGGCAAAATATACACCATTCAGAATCGGAATCGGCAGCAATGGTACCTTCTAAGACATCTAAACTCAAAAGAAGGATCGTCTACAAGTAAAACCTTACTTCTGGAATGTTACTTAGATAGTTGAGCTAATAATATAGCTGA
Source organism: Ostrinia furnacalis (assembly GCF_004193835.3). Taxonomy (NCBI): domain Eukaryota; kingdom Metazoa; phylum Arthropoda; class Insecta; order Lepidoptera; family Crambidae; genus Ostrinia; species Ostrinia furnacalis. The sequence goes on along the minus strand of NW_021136861.1, from coordinate 16,653 downwards.
TGTACTCAGATACTTTCTACCATTATGTATTCTTAAACTAAAACAATTTACAACATATTATAATGATATACTATTAAAAAAATATAGTTGACAAGTCACATCCATACAAATATGTTTGTATGGAAATTATAGTCATCGGGTCTCCCAGACCCCGATAAAATTTTGGATGGATGGATAACTCACGTAATAAGTGCCGGAAGACGCGATTTTATGCCTCCTCGGTCCTAACACAGTAAAAACTGAAGCTACTGAGATGGTCGAGAGCAGCACGTGTCGGGAAGGTATTTAAACCGAGAAATTGAAAAGGGGGGTGGGCCTCTGAGACCCGACGTCCATAGTTAAAGGCTAATATGGTTACGACTTACTTCAAACGAATATAATAATCTCCCGGCAAAACAACAGGGATGCCAAAGAATATTCTATGTTTTTGTAAAAATGCAACTGTTTGGTAATAGATTGACAACAATAGCATGAAATTGCTGACATGTCTCAATGTTTTATGCCAATGCTATAAAATCGAATATTGTTTAAAATCTTTTTATGTTAAATAAACTAAAAAGAAACATAATAATCAGTTAAGACGGTGCTGAAAAGTTTAGTTGAACTGATATAACAAAAAGACGCCCAAAAGCTACCTCAAGGCAGAGAAACCTTGAAATAAGGTCACAAATGATATTACCAGCTGACTAATATGACTGAGTCGAATTCCGCAAATATATTCAGAGGGCCGGCCCCGAAATGAACGGGGAAGAAAAACCCACCGCAAACGGGTAAAAAACAAAAGATATAATAATTGTGTGACGCTATGTTTTATTATGAAATAAATATAAAAATATATACAAGTTTCTTTTTGAAGATTATGCAAAAGACATCCTGATTAACTGGGATGTTATTTGTGTAATGTTCATCAAAAGTTTATTTCTATGAAGGATTGCAACAGAAAGCGCTACTGCGGCATTTCGTCAGTATCGTTTGTTTACCATTTGAGTTTATGTTATTAATAACATCGATTGGTCCACAATATTTGGTGGGTTTGCTGAACGCTACAAGACTTTGAATGCTGGAATTTGTGATAAATGGAATGTCGGACATAACGACATTTTGGGCGACATTACAGGAAACGTGCTAGCAGTCTGGCACCAGCGTGGTAATTACTCTCCGAAGATTTATCTGTGGGCTTCACTTGTATCTGCACTCTCCGTGTGATGTCGACAAGGCAATGTTTACTCGATACACAAATCGGATGTGTAAGTAGGCTACAAACAAAAAAACATAACCCTCCTTCTGGCGTAGTCGGGTAAAACCTGGATATTTTCGTACTGCGGGATTTCCGCGCTTAATATGTCGGCCTTTAATTTGTTTAGAAGCGCTCTTACCTTAAATAAAGATACAGTGCATCTCATCTGTTACAATTTAAAGTCAGTTATTCAAATTACTTCCCCATTTATTCCTGGAAACTCTTCTTGTGAGTATAAAATTCTACATCTTTTACTTTCAAAGATAAATATGGTGAGTCCCTCATAAACTAACTTTGCAGCTAAAGACACGTTATACAAACTAGTTTAACTGCAATTTGTAACTATGTAAAGGAAAGTTTAAAATACTTTTTTGTTCTTAACAAATGTACTTGATTTATGAGATCTTGATGTTTGTCACCTTTCACGTGTATGTCATAATATAATTATTAATTTCGTATTAAATAACATAACTCCAAACCAGCAATTTAGATGGACAAACTAATTTTCTCCCTGCCATTTTTCTCGTGCAACTTTACCAATCTTCCTGCAATAACAGTGAACAAACACTTTTTATGTAGGTCTCGACTCTTCAATGCGATGCGCTAGCACGCTCCAATCATAAAAGACTACGTACTGACGATCCAAATGTGCTGTGAATTCAGTCCACAAATCAAAAACAAACATCTTCGCGTATGATTTATCGCGAGTACAAAACATTGCAAGCTATTTTGGGGGTAATCTTTCAAATGCGCCGCATTATCTGTCTGTCAGTGGGTATTTGTACAGTTTATAGTCAGATAACGGGGATCTACGGATGCAGTACAGCAATAATGTGTGTTTGTAATAATCATTTAGTATTTTATTGAAGGCAAGGAACGCTACTAGACAGAAGAAGACGGTCGTTAAGAAATAATGATCTCATAATTATGACATTTATGTCATAAAATATTATAATGAGTAAAATATAATCTCTATCATGCCATCCAATTTAGACATGATTCTTTGAAATTATTATTAAAGAACTCAATTTTTTTAAGTCTCACTGAAAATATACATTTATTCGAAAATTCCATAATGATACTAAAACAAAATACTAGAGGTTATTAGTTAGAAACGCGATACCCGTTTACAAACTGAAACTACAACACTCGTAACAGACAAACTTTTCCAGACGCATTTGTATGTCTACAAAAAAGGTTTAAGTGTGGCACTTCACTTTTAGTACACCATTTATTTTTCTCGCTAACATTCAATACTCATTCAAAGCCTAATGAGGCTGATATTGAAGGCAAGAAATGTCACGAGGGAGGAAAGTTAACTACGGGTCTCAGAAACTCGGATAAAGTTGCGTCGAGGTTTTCTACCTCAGGGTTGGCATTTGAGTCTTATGCCCGTTTTCACCATCAATCCCTATTTTTAAGTGACCCCTATGAAAACAAAATGCCTGTTAAAAGTTACCTTACCTAACCTTACCTTATAATAACAATTTTAAATAAAATCTTTTAATCTAAACACTAAACAGTAGTTGTTGGTATTCAAGCTACAATAATATACGAATAAAATACAAAAGTGTTCAGATGTTTTTACTGGGCATTCACAACATTAGCGATGCTGTTTCTTACGTAACCCCGAGCAAGCATTTTTAATTTGTAGCGCTAAATAATAAATTAACTAAAAGAGCAAAAGCTCAAAAAGCTTGAAATGAAACAAAAGTATGGTTCTTAATTATTTACTGACAACCCTAGTGACCACATCCGACGAGTTTTAATTGCTGCCGTTTTCGAGAAATTAATATCGATGGAAAATAATAAATTCTGGATAACAAACATATAGATTGAACTTTTGCGTGTGTAATGATAAAAGTTTTTTGCGGGAAGATTGATAGCTTTAACCTTTTTTTGGGAAAAATGTATTCGCAAGATATTGTCTTGCAATATTTTAAAGTTAAATAAATTGAAGTTAATTTGTTTTATAAGAATGAAGTCACAAGACTATCCTGTTTGAATTATGAATGTTAAGTTGACGAGACACCGGCCAATATTTAGGATTTTCCGTTTTTTCCATTATAAAATGGAAAAATTCAACATCTAAGATCTTTCAATCCAAGACCATCGGGACATGTGATGTGAATGAAGATAAATAAAAGCCTTCATAAGGTATTGCATATACCAACGAAAACCTTGAACACATTTTGATGCTACAGCATATAAAACAGTCATTGGGAATCGATATCCTGACTGAGCGATATCTCGTACTCCGAGCATTGATATGGAGATATTGTGTCCCCAGGAATGTCATATTTCATACCATATATCGGATTTTTCTACACCAACGAGCCCTTGTCTGCTTTAAGTTAGGTACTTTAATATTTCACTTTAGAAATCATTAATCAGTGGTTACAGGAACAGAAGTTTCTCCTGTCATAGGTGAACTTAACTTAAAAGACCACATATCCACGTATTTATTCAATAAACAACTTAATAATGCAATAGCATTATACACAAGTAGTCTTCGTAAGTAGCCATTTTATCAATTTCCCAAGAAGCTCGTAGCGTTATTGCATAGAGCTTAGGGACTATCATTAGGCCTTTTTATCGAGCTACCGTACATCTCTACTTTATAAGATAAGTAACTTTTGCTCGCGTAGGTTAATTATGTTACTAAGTATAAAATACTTTTATGAAGTGCATTCACTTAAATACCTTAAGTGAACCTGCAGAAAGCTCATCTCAACGACAATACCGTGATAAATGGATAAAATATGTCAGGTTATTTTAAACATTTGCCCAATAAACAAACGTTTCGAATCTTTGAGAAGTAATTGATTTTTAAGGCAATAATTGGCTGTAAATAAGCTGAAATGAATAACGATATTTTAAATGAACGAGTCGTGTGTCCACTTCGCAGGTTTTTGTCCTGAATCCAACAAAAGTAACGAGTGATTTGAATATGCAAATTTTATTTGAGCCTCAGCGCAATTAGGGAGGTCTACGTATAAGTTAGTTACCGCTATAACTTTGTTTGTGCATTCGCTAGCAATTTGAAAATTTAATGTTTTAATTTTAGTTCATCATCATTTTACGTTTTACTAATGAATGAAATGTATAAAAATGCTGCAAGTTATTATGCAGCGCTAATACATGATCTTACGTAGCGTTAACACACATTACAGGTTAAGTAAAGTATTTTACCTTAATATACGGATTTTGTCTCTAGAGGAGCGTGCTTGCCCAGAAAAAGTCTATTCATTTCATAATTTATGTCTCATGTTACCCTAAGAGGGGCTAAGGACTAACATGTAAGTGAGAACTTTCCCCATTACTTGTAGTTTAATATATGTAGTCCCTTCGTATGTCAAGGCCTTTGCAAAGTATAATAGGTACTCGTAATACCTACTTGTTTAAGTTAATAGCTCAAACTGGCCATTAAGATTTAGGACATTAAACGTAAAAAAACGAATGCAAATTCCATTTTTAAATTTTAATGGCTCTCAATGTTGCCGCGTTCACAACAAGAGCAGTAACGAACGGCTATGCCTTTGCTCGAGTGGCTTAAAAAGCGGCACATCCATCTTAATTATTCATGGAGGGTATCGATCCCCGACATCTCGCCAGCTGCTCGCAGCCCTTAGCCCACTTGCTGATTACCCAACGCAGGCTACGCTCGGCATTTGCTATGAGCCCGATAGTAAGATGCCAAAATCGTAGTCGTTTAACTTTTTATGTAGCACTAGCTGACGACGAATTGTCTATGTTCAAGAAAAAAGGTTTCTAGCGGTAAAAAAATTTTTCAAATCAGTCCAGTAGTTTCGGAGTCTATTCAATGCAAAGAAACAAACAATAAAATCTTTCCTCTTTTTAATATTAGTGTAAATTCGTCAGCACTTTATTTGAGTCTGTACGAGAGTACGAGCTCTTTTAGGTAAAATTCAATAACAATCCCGACTTCAGATTAAAAAACTTTTGGTATTCCATTTCCATTATCAAATAACAATAATTCCAAGTCTGAACAATAGCCGAAGTATTCTTATAGTTATGAATCCCGCTCAGCAAATATTCCTCAAAAGAATCCCATATTTACAGACACAACATCGGATATGCCGCAACTTTAGTTTTGTTTCAGTTTCTGTTTAACTCTCCGACTCGGTCCAATGATACTCGGGGCTGTCGCGAACTTCAAGAAGTCAGGTTAAACTAAAGATAAGCTTATTGCAGACTGTTAATGCATATTTTTAATTAGAAAATGCAGAAAATGCGAAACATCTCATTCAGATAAACAGGTTTGAAAGTTGAAACTAATTAAAACTTGAACTAATTGCTGAAAGTTGGGTTCCTTACATTCTAGTTTTGATGGGGTTAAAAGATTAAGGTCAAGCGTGTGTGACAAAGCCATTTAATATTTCGTCACGGCTATCTATCCGCAGTCAATCAAAGCTCCGTAACGGTAAATTGACACATGAAATTACACAACTGATAATGGCGCCACATGCGCTATAGCTAACGCCCGTATTCACAAACATTACTATGAGGTCTCACAGTGCGTGTGGACGCACAGGGTGACGAACCAATCACAGAGTTCTATTCAACGCTGTGCGTTCGATTTGCTGCTTCACTTAAGCAAGCATCGTTTGAATACGGGCGTATGAGTATTACGTAGCTGCTGCAAACGTGTGAATGATGACACGACATTATCAGGCCACATCAAAGGCGCGTATCGCGGGCCGGATAATCGCTGGTAAGCCCTCGTTAGTTTGTGGATATGTAAAAAACACCGGCCAAGTGCGACTCGGACCCGCACACAAAGAGTTCCGTATGACGTTTTGTTGTTATATGGGAGCCCCTTAAATAATTTATTTTATTTTAATTCAACTATTTGTTTTTAAATTGAGTGTACTAATATTCTGTGAATATTTCAGGCATTTACTTACTGTCGTTATTTTTAGTACCTATCGAGCAAAAAGTGCAAAAAATCACGGTCATTGCATGGGAGTCCTCCTTAAATAATTATTTTATTATTTTTTAGTATTTCTTGTAGTGGCAACAGAAATACGTCATCCGTGAACATTTGAATCGTCTAGCTATCACGGTTCATGAGACATCCTGGTGACAGACAGACAGCGAAGTCTTGGGTCCCGTTTTTGCCCATTGGGTACGAAACCCTAAAAAGATAAAAGGGTCACACACCAGCAAAAGGATGTTTACCTATAGTACGAACCCGATCGACCGCTGCGGGTGGACCCTCATAAACTTTCACACCCCTACTTTGGACATCTGAATAGAGCAGGCTCTGTGAGTTTTAGCAAATTAATTAATGGCTTCACTGTCGTTCTGTGAGACTGTTAGTGTTCGCGTCTAAATCTTCGGCGGCTTAGTTGGGCGAAGTTGTATAACGTTATTGTTGTAAACATTTAAGAAGCGTTTCAAGTTAGTTGAGATATTGGCTTAACACTTTTGAGGGGCAGTTAGTAAAGTTTCAAGTTCAATGGGACAAAATAATCCTAATAGCTTCCAAAAGGACTTTTTTCAGTTTATTTTATACTTCTGAGAAAACAAGTTACTTCTCGTACTCGTAGTGACCCTACAAAAGATTCAACGTCTGAGAGGTTGATCTGAGGATCGGCTTATTTAAAAACAAACGGTAGGCAAAAGTAAGTATTGAATATGCAGGCCGTTGTAGTGTACCTCCAATATTTTGAAGCGGAAACGTCTGGCCGAGATGAGATCCAGGCCGGGTTTACTAGGGGTACCATATGTTATGGAAAAGTTAGGACAGTACTGTAATGTTAAAAATTCTAGCAGAGTAATGGAAGTGTGGAACACTTTTAAACGAAAGTAACTAGGTATCTTCAATAGAATGGCTTATTATTACACATGGTAAAACTCTATAAAATGTGTCTCTGTTTGCACGTTATCTATAAACTACAACGGAAGCCTGTAAATTATTATATTATACTGTTGAAAAGTCCTTGTCTTATTCCAAGTTTTCAAAGTATTTTGATGGTATGAACTTATAAAATCCATCATTAAGTATCAATATGGTCACCCTAATTACATATGTAGGTACGTTGATGAAAGTAGGTAGGTACGTTGTAGTTTACGATGTTGGAAGTAGACAATAAACATCAACTTCAACATTTCACTGTCTACTCACTGACAGTGTACCAATTATATTAATGCGTAAAATATGACCCATTTTTAATCCAATTAACATGACTCAATAGTTTAGTAAGTACATGTTATTGAAGAATTATTTATTGTAAAAATTGTAGGTTACTTGTTTTCGACAAGACTTCAAAATATTAAACATAATTTTACATTCCAGTTCTCAGGTTTGCGTTTAGATTTGTCGGAACATGATAAATTTGGTCAAACAAATAGGTACACGCTTGGCCAATTTTGTGCTGTCCACTCATTCGTACTCATTGCACTTCACCTGAAAATACCTTACAGCGGCGTATTTGTGAAGACCACTGGAAACGTAGTTAGCATTTTAGACTACTTTAAGTTATAGACTAGTCCAGTGCAGTCTGACTCCAAGATGCGAGTTCAGGGAGCCAAGACAAGATGTTTCGGAGAGACTTTCTGCAATCTAAGACTGGATTCTGCAGCCACTTACACTGAGTGACACTAGTCTGCCATTCCAAGCATACTTTTTAGTTACGCTACAGCTACTTTTGACTTGTTAACGTAATAATACAAACAACGCAAAACCGAACAGTCGTAAGAAGCCAAACCCAATGCCAATAAAAATATTTTTCAAAGCAAGTACGTTTCACTTATAAAGGCTTTTCAACAATAGACTGGGGAAGAAATGTAAATTCAAAAAGTCGGAGTGAATTTTGTTCACTTCCAAAGAAAAGTCTATACATTTTTGGCAGCGTGACATATATCAACGTTACCAGAAAATGTGGGGCAGAAAAATACACAAATCACAGAGGTCTCTTAATGAGCATGCCACTCAACATTTCGCCGATTTGTTTACCTAGTTATGCGAGATTTTTATGTTTACCGGTCAATTATTGAAAGATATATATTGGCATTTTACAAAAACAACTGTGGTAGCATCACCCGGAATGATAAGGCAACAATACTTAAACCACATCATGAGAAAGTTATCTCTTATTGATTAAAATAGAGCGATTGTTGCAGATAATACTGTTACACACGTAGCACAATATCTCGCAGTACAGAAACAATCCCGAGTTACTGTTGTGACATCACGAGAAAGTCGTGTAACGGGTCCGTCACAGAAAAAAACAAAACAAGGTTGCAATAATGCTTTAAGAGATGGCGGTAGGTTCCATGGTGGTACGTGGGTAGCAGGGATGTTAAGGATATGAAGTTTCGGTTTTGGATGCGGTTACGGTTATGAAATCATTTCGGATTATCCGAAAGTTTCGGATAATTTCGGTTACGGATATTAGAATTTTGAAAAGGTGAAATTCAAATAGGAAGATGCTGCGCGACCCACATTGCCACTTTATGTACTATGACGACACCTATGATAAAGGTAAAACAGGCGGGGATATTAGATGGCGCCAGGGAATGCCAGACAAACAAATATTTAAAAAATATTAAAATTTAGACTGCCTTTATCCGAAACTTTTGAATCGGATTCGGTTACGGATATTTTTTATTTCGGATATCCCATAGTTTCGGTTGCGGTTACGGATATCCATAACATCCCTGGTGGGTAGGTACGATGCCGCTGCGCCGCGGCGCCGGCGTATCGACCGCCGTCGCCTGTTGAATGTCGGCGCCCCCTTCGCACTCTCCCCCCACCCGAAGACCTCCCCCCTCCCACACTTTTCACGTGCTTAAAATAGAAGCGTGCAATGTCGATATTTCAAACATTAGCCTGACACAGGACACTAAACATAATATCCAGTGTGCGATCCCTTTGTTCTCGTGCAAACATTTTACTTTTTTATCGTAACTGAATACGTTTAACGATCGTGCTCTATTGGGTGTCTGAATTTCATTGCTTGATATATTTTTGATTTGGTGAAAATGTACATTACGACGCAAAGACGCCAAACAAAAATTGTGATATTTTTCATTCACTATTTAAAACATTTAATAAATACTTGACTTTCGTGTAATTCGGTACTGTGCTTCTACAGAGATGACAATGAATTTATTACCAAATTCTATCTTATTTTTAAAGCAAACTAGCGGCCGCCCGCGACTTCGTACGCGTGGATCCCGTTTTACCCCCTTTTCCCGAATTTTCTTTGCTATAAACCTCACGGAGCCCGAGACCTTTCCAACGAATGCAAAACCGTGGAAATCGGTTCGTGCGTTCTGGAGTCATAGCGTCAGGGAGGAAAACCCGACTTATTTTTATATAGTAGATTAGAAACAATAGGAAAAGCTCTATCTATTTTCACTTTATTTGTTGTGACTGCTTTGCTGTTTAGCGCCAAAGTCAGTTGGTATTTTTGTCTATAAAAATAATGAAGCATTATAAGTCAAAAGATAAAATATTTAGATCCGTATTTACCTTCAGGAAAAGATTAATTAATTTATGCTGGCCTGAACCGGCAAGGCGGACGAACTCTCAAGCGCAGACCTCCATCTGAGATGATCTTGTACGTTACATTGAATCTCATAGTACGGACGGTAGTTATTTGAAATGTTGAGATTTAATCTGCCTGGATTTCAGTCAGAAGTTCTGATTTTGCTAACCTTTAGAATTTGTAGTACATTTTATTACATGGATTTAGTATAAACTCATCAAAGCGACTGGGTGTTCATCAGCTCGAAAGCATTATTTATCACTAGCTTTTGCCCGCGGCTTCACCCGCATGAAATTTAGTTGTTCACAGATCGTCATAAATTACTTATCCCAACTAGTCCCAACTAATATTATAAATGCGAAAGTAACTCTGTCTGTCTGTCTGTCTGTCTGTCTGTCTGTATCATCATCAACAGCCCTTTACAGTCCACTGCTGGACTATGAGCCTCCTCCACTATGGTGGAGGGATTTGCCATAATCTCCACGCTTGGCAGGCGGGTTGGAGATCGCAGTTTAAAAGATTGATGTTTTTCAGAGAGCGCTGCTGCCCATTCTCTGTTTGTTGTGTAGTCCCTAAGTCGCCTCTTACGACACCCGCGGGAAGAGTAGGGGTTGGTGACAAATGTATTCTACTCTGCCGTCACCACACGGCGATAGTGTATCTTATAAGAATGGGTATACAAAATTGCGTGGTATATTAAACAAGGTAGTGACGTGCTAATATCTAGACTTACTGATTACACACTTAAATACTAGTAGAAATGACTCGCATACATAAATTGGAATAACTTGGATTGACCAGTCCCCGAAAGCAGCGCCTGTTCACAGACATGACGAGTGAACCAGCCGAGTGAATAGTATATGTATATTATTCTGAGTTATAAACATTTACCCCCTTACTAATAAAAAGTTACACAGTTGTTGAACACTGTTTTAAAATGACATTTCCATACTAAACGTCACTTTAAAACACTGTTCAACGAGTGTGTAAGTTTTATTAGTAAGGGGGTAATACTCTAAAGTTTCGTCAATCCGTTCAGTAGTTTTTGCGTGAAAGAGTAACACACATCCAGACATACAAACTTTCGCATTTATAATATTAGTAGGATTAACTTGGAATATTAGAACTTTAAATATGTACATATATGACAAAATACAAATATCTCTTTAGATACAAAAAGTTCAGATGTAACAACCACCACTGAAAAGCGAAACTGAAAGCTAAACAAACATTGACATTGAAACTTTCCCAAGTTTTGTATGTGAACTCACTTTCATCAACACACCTCCCTTAAACCTCTTTCATGGTTACGCGGAGTTTGGCGCGGAACTGACACTGTAATTCTTTTCTGAATGCACTTTACGTTCTTGAAAAACATGCGACGGACTTGAATGTGTTGAGATTAATTATTTATTTATTTTTATTTTATTTATTAGGACAACCAACAAGACAAATTATGACACACATTGAGTTTATAATAAGAACTAGCGACCGTCCGCGACTTCGTACGCGTAGATCCCGTTTTACCCCCTTAGGGGTGGAGTTTCGGTTTAGTCTGTGCGTTGATAGATCACTATGTCAGTCAGTCAGTCAGTCACCTTTGAGTTATATATTTAAATAGATAATTGGGTGCTCACTCGACTTAAATTTTTAACTAGATGTTAGTCATACACGCTTATTACCTTCTAGATCTGCCAATGACATTAGAGTCAAAAATTTGAATAATACTATTTGCCAAGCCTCTTTTCACAAGATCGCTAAGTGTTACATATAGTCATAGTAGCACAAATTGAAAGCGTATCCATGATGAACTCTGATACCTACACGTTTCGACTTTGTTTGTAGACACGCCTACGTTCAGCTACACGCCCCGCGCTAAGCTCCGCTCGCTAATGAACGCGGACTCGGTTACAAACGTCAACTTTGTGTTACAACTTCACTTATCGTGAGCAAACAAACTTGTGTACCACTAACCACCTACATCCGATAACTTAGCATTTAATATTTTATTGATATTCTTTAACATTAACAATTTGCGAGTATCAATATGAGTTTAATAAAAAATGATAAGGAACTGTAATGATAAAGTACAAAATATGTCAAAAAATCAGACTGTAATTAGTCGCTGAAATGGCAAAATTAATTTTTACTAATTTTTAATTTAGTTACATGGTTGTATAACTTGTTGGCGCGTTGAATTTTCTGTAAGCCTTTAAGCAGCATTCTAAAAAAATAAATAAAACTCATGAACTAAAGAGACGAAATGGCGTTTTTCAGGTCCAGTTTGGGTAGGAAATCGTCTATAATACATAATCAGGATAGTTTTTCAACGTACTAGTAATAGCAAAGTGATTACCTATCTCCTAAACATTGTGTTCGATCTATCTAGCTATTTAAACATGTACCTACTCGTACATCAATTTATTTAAACTCAAACAAATCCATCTGTTTGATTGTCCCAGTAAATTACACTTGTTTTGAGTTTGCGCCATAAATAACGTCACACTTCACAATTTCGTACAAAACCGAGAACTCGATTGCTTCGAAACAAATTAGGATGTTCTTAAACGAACGCAACTTCACAATTTAGATGCAAAAGTCTTGAGTGAGATAGCAGTGATATCAACATTAATGACCTCGGAAAATCGCGAGCTCTTAGTTTAAATAGCTTAATTTTTCTTCATCAACTTTAGTAACAATTACTGGCATTATAAATAAATTAATAAGAAATCATAAGATACCAATGTAACAAGTAGGTAATACCCATCTACCCAAGATAAAGAAATATTTATGCAACAGATTTTTTCTGGACATGACACTAAATAAAATGCTGCAAATAAACTATTCTTTTATTATTCTATTCAAATAAATTATAACTTACTTCAAGAATATTATCAACAAAGAAAGATAAATTTACCATAAATCACGTTTCCCAAGTTTGATTTATATTAATAAAGTTTCTTGTCTTTGAAATAATTTCGTCGATATTTGGTCCAAAACTTTGACCTTCTTAAAACTTGAGCTCTACATATACGAGTATATCTCCACCATTATGCCTTAGGTACCTACTGCGAATGTACCTAGAACTAATGCTAATCTTTTACAAATCTAACCCTAGGACTACTTCAAGGGCGAAGAGGAGTAGAACCCTAGCGAGAACGCCCCGCGCTTATATTACATTATTATACCAAATCACAAAAGTTTGTCAACCTCCATACAAAACACTGATGCAACTCAGCCCATTGTCAATATACTCGTACCATTGTTTTGTAGCGAGATAAATGAAAATTAAAAATGAAAATGCGCCATCTGTTTGCTTTTGGAGCCCGCTGTGTCATCTTTGTGCTCCAAACAAAACTCCCTCTATAATTTATATTAAAAAAAGTGCAGCGTCACGGGCGGGAAGCCCAACTTGTTCCACCACGAAACAAAGTGGAAAGCGGGTGAATATAAATGTAGTGGCCAAAAATACAAACAATATAGAACGGCCAACTCAATCAACATTAAGCAAATGGGCGAAAACGGAAAAGTTAAACCAGTCCATTAATGATTAATGTGTACAAAGTGACCCATTGATAATAATTAATACATAATAATATAATTATTTTACATTCGTGTTACCTTTTCAATTTCTACAGATCTATGTAATACCTATGACAATTTCATTACTTAGTTGAATAATAATTTATTAATAGGTACACATTTAATTTCAGAAATAGAAATTGACTTTGTACGAGTAATTAATTAGTGTCTTTAATTACATGAGGATATAATAATAATAATAAATAAATTTATTCAATTAAACATTTGGATCTAACAAGGGGTGAACCCTGACACCGAAACTAGTAAAAAATACTGTATTTTCAGTGTCAGTGATTCCTCGACATTTGTGGGCTAACATAGAAATATTTAAGTTTTACATGCTAGGACTATAAACTGAAAAGTAACACAAAAAGAAACCTTTGTGTCCATGAATCTCGTTCGAAGTTAGTTTCACTATACTACGACTTACCACCAAGGACTATTCGGCAGACTCTGCAGTTGATACTTTTGATTTTGCATAAAATTACAAGCCGAACCTACTGCCTCGGACTAAAAATAGCATGCCACCCGAGTTCATGAAAGAATTCACTAAGAATTCAATAAGAAAAATATTGATTAAAAGCTTATAGACTTAAGCTACTGTAACAATATTAACATCATTAATCAGCTGTATTTATTATGCAATTGTCATTTTTAGTTAAAATGAAAAAACATCAACCATATTAAAGCTTACAAAAGCCCGTATTGGCTGTTTTCACTAGCATGTGCTGAAGATTAATGGACGTGCAAAACCTTGCGATGTCAGCAATAGCCGGCTAAAGAGTTATAAGCCGCCTTTGAATTAATAATAAGTCACTGAATAGTGCCAAATCAAGCCAATGCGAAGTGGCTTAAGTGGCTACAAAGGAGACAGATATCCAGATTAACGCTGGACAGGTGGTTTAACGTGTCAATTTGGCAATTAAAATAACTGACGATGTTTTTATCGACCTACAAGTTTTATTTAGTAGAGACGATGCATTGACAAAGAAAATTAAATGCAGTGATAGATGATTCTGGTCTTGTCTGGTCTGATAGACGATGTAATAGCGGCAGCTAAACTATACGATTTGCTAAAGGATACCAAACCAACTGGCGTCATTTTTTATATGTAAAAAAACCTGGAAATAGAAGAGGATAGTACCTCTGATAAACCTACTAATCTTATATTTTAGTAGCAATACTGACAACTGATAACTTTTACAAGTTGTTTTTTAACTTACAACTACTTTAACTCTAGGAAAACACAACAATTTTCCTAACAGCGACATCTGTAATCTGTACGTGATATCACTCTGTCACCTCACACCGACCTTGTTGGATCCGAGCGACTGAAATGTGTTTCATAATTTAACGCCATCTATCGGAATTTTCCGACAACATGTGAAAACTGTTACGACGCGGTACGTAGTACCTACGTTGTACTGAAAAGTACCTACTTACTACGTTTTAGTTTACTATTAGGTCACTAGATGGCTCTACGTAGTTGAGTTCCAAAAATATTCAGTGACTTTCTCATCTCTGTAGATTATTCCCGACTGCGCCAGAAAGAGGGTTATGTTTTTGTTTTGAGCACTAAAATGGTGAAAAGTTTAGTGTCCGTAAGTGTTAAAACTATGCGATTGTAAAAGACTTACTTTTAATATTGTACACAAACTAATACAATCATAATTATGATACAAATTATGATTAATACTTATTTACACTTATCTTTATGATTCAATTAACACTAAGTTAGAATTATAGATTTTACTTAATGAGATTATTCTATCATCTGCTTAGTCACAGAAAAACTTTTTCTAATATAACTATCTCTACACCGTCGTCTGGCAAAATAACAAGAAAAACTTATGTCGTACGAAGATACTTTTCTCGAGCATATTCTCATAAATGTTTATTTATTTCAAAGACTTCTTAAAAATACAAACAAAAACCTTCATAAAAATAAATAAAAAAGAAAATTTTTTGAATTCCCGATATTTTTTTTGCAGACGACAAACTGTTTAATATGTAATTAAGAAATCAGAAGTGGTTATTTAATTACTTGTTAGAGCAATTAAGTAGTATATAACATGTAAACTCTTTTTCGCCTGAAGCACATGCATGTTTATAATTCAGGCATAGAATACAATTTACCCCGAAATTATATTGCTAACTACATTTAATAAATGTTTTATTTTATTTGATTCATGTAGATAATGACAATTTGCCATAATGGGAAGGACCCAGTGTTCTGTCGCAGTCAATCAGTATTAGACGCAATTTGATTTGCGGAAACAATACACCTACCTACATGATAAGTAGGTTTACAGTTACAGTATAGCTACAGTTACAGCACAACTAATATCAGTAGGTACTGCTTTTTACGACATTTTTTAAAATACTAATCTGAATAAATATTCTTGAAATCTTTATTCGAAACATCAAGAAAATAAGGTTTTATTGCTCATTAAATACCAGCTTTAATACTCTTTATTTATTCCCATTTTAGTCGCAAAACAGCTCTTATTGCAATTATTTTTACTATTTAAGATAGTACAATTTAAAGCTTGATATGGTGCTATCATCCATTCTTCATTTACAAATTTTCTAAAAGTAAGAAGTCTCTAGGCACTCAATGAAGGCTTCATGAATTAATTAAGCTTAAAATTTACTACTGCGATTAGTGTAAAATGATACTTTATCTGTATAAACTGAAGTTTCAGTCTTCTATAGTCACGTGTCGAAACTAGTTCTCATTGATGCCGAGAGCCCAACCCATAAAATCCTATTAGCAAAGTGTTTGCCGTCAAAGGGATTGCGCTGAACTGCGTTTATCGAATTAAGCTGCAATTAGCTAAATAAATTTGTTCGTTCTACGTAAATATTTGGTATGTACAGACCCGAATTTAGGCCAGCACTACACTTCGCGACACGCTGGAAGTTAATGGAAATGGCGCACAATTTTTGTTGAAGATGCCAAAAAAAACTNAAAGCTAGTAAGTAGCCTATAAAGTCAAAGTCAAAGTCAAAATTTCTTTATTTGTTTAGACTAATAAATAGTTCTTACAAATCGTCATTTTGCTCTCAAGGAGCCTCTACATGTCTCATAATCTTTTTACCCTACCAGCGCTTCGAGACCAACATTTGGCAAGTGCTGAGAAGAAGCGCCGCAACAAACTCAGTCACCACTGTCTGCCGGTTAATATAAATAAATAGAAATAGCAGTAGTAGGTACATTCGATTCAGGAGCAGTTCACTGAATTTACCATGCATTCTTGTATAGTGTCATCATCATCATCATCAACAGCCCTTTACATTCCACTGCTGGACTAT